>NW_025047944.1:187500-202500 GCF_018831695.1 Puntigrus tetrazona | reverse complement strand
ATACATTTTAAAATATAAAGAAAATTACACTTACGCGAAAGAGATATTTCCTAAAAACATATCTTAATTTCTTATGCTATGCAGCAGTTTTGTTATTGTTAACTGAAAAAATATGTTGCAAAATAAATAAAGACTAAGTTTAAGCACTAAAATTAATAAAATCAATTGAAACTTGATAAAAAACAAATATTCAATATTCAAAAAATAAATAAATAAAATGACAATGAATATCAAATTTAATAAATTAAACTTAAAATCTACTAAACTAAATTAAAATAAAAACATTTAACTTAATGAATAAATACGACAACAGCATATAACCAATACTAGCAACACAACACTGTTCTATTTTTTTTAAATAAATAATTATAATTTTAATGCATGAAGTATTAATTGATAAATTATAAAAAAAAAACTACATAAAATTACTTAAAACCTCAAATAAATTAAGATGAAAACAAAGGAAACTCAAAATATGAATAAACATTATATTATATTAATATTGATCATGTGTTGCTTCCCAAATAAACATGGAGCTATTTAGATATTTATACTGAGAAACAAACCAAACAACGTAAATTTCTCACACAAACAGCATTATTCCGAAGCAAATCAAACAATAATTCAACTAACGCAACAAAAACGCATGCGAGACTGTCGTCACATGACCTCAGCGACACGCACTGCATTGTGGGATGGAGTATTTCTCCTTCGCGGCTGAGGATATGTAATAATTCTGCTCTTCTACAGGCATTTAGAGGATTGTGTCAAATACGAAGACTCCGAATGAATCTTTTGGGTCATTTCCCGAATCATTTGCATGCCTCAGAACGCCCCGCGACTATGATTTACGCTCATTGTCAGGCGTTTTCTGCACAGCGCTGCATTTTCTCCATATTGATGATCAGCGCGTGTGACTCTGCCTGATGCTGCTCCTGATTATGCAGGACCCTCGCTGCTGTTAATCAGCACGGACAGAGGTTACAACAGCTCAATACCAGAGATGCTCCGGCTTTGATCCGAACAGCCATGCAGAACATTCCGGCCAAAGCGTCAGAAAGTGTGCTGTCAGGCCTTTTGGATTTAAATTAAACCCTGTTAACCCAGAGAGGAAGAAGAAGGAAGACGGAGAGCAGGAGTCAGGGATGTGCCATTTTCTCTGACGTTCGGAGTGGACGACCATTAACAATTTGTGTGCACAGCAGAAAGAAATAAGTAGCTGCTGACAGATGGATCAATCCTGCGTTTCAGGTGGAGAATTCTTAACTAAAGAACTTCTACAGCTCAGCAACGAGTCATATTAGGGATGCATAAACTATCAGGACTTTAGCTCGGATCGCCAGTAAAGCAGAAGTTCACCCGAACACCCTGTGTCGCTTGAGACTTATTACATTTCCTTTCTGTCGTGAAAAGCTCAAATGTGCTGCGTTCATCTACATAATTTCTAATATAGCTTCGCGTTATGCACGTCAAAAAGAACAAGACGTTGTAGCAAAATAATTAGTAGCAAAGCAATAATTTTGGTGGTGACCATTTGTCTATATGGTTTGTTTTCAGACATATCTGATGAAAAAAACACAATTCTGGTCTACACTGCCCAAAAAAAAAAAAAAAAAAAAAAAAAATATATATATATATATATATATATATATATATATATATATATATATATATATATATATATATTTTTTTATATATATATATATTTAATATATATATATATATATATATATATATATATATATATATATATATATATATATATATATATATATATATATATTAGTATTAAAACAGCATAAAATTACTCAAAATATTAATAAACACTACTTTATATTAACACTGATCTTGTGTTGCTTCTTGTTTTAAGCCTAAAAAATACTACTAATGTTTCAGGTATTATCCTTCTCAAATAAATATACATTGATTTAAGAATATTTTGATAATTTCAATTAAAAAATAGGACAAAAATACTAAATTAAAATAAATGATATAATAAAAAATGTACAATGTGGCATGGTTTTTATTTCTAATTAAAAACTGAATCATTATTTTAAATAAAATAAACAATAAATGAATGGAATAAACATTAAACGTCAGCTAGTTAACTAGCCATCATTTCTTATTTTACGTAAAGTTGAAGTTAAAACTTTACATAAAAAATAACAATTATACAGACAGTAAAAATGTCAGTTGAATAAGATAAAAATTAAACACGAAAAATACAGAAACACACAACAAAAATTTTAATACTTTATAATAAAATCATGAACAGGAAAAAAAAAATCGAACATATTGTAAAAACAAATCATAGTATATCAATGATCACACAACAAATATGTAGTGTAAATATGGCTTTAGTTACATTTTATGGGAATTTACTTCCATTTGAGTCAAAATTCTTGATTTTAACAAACTGTGCAGGACGAGACAAACCAAGAAGTTCAAGTTAGGTTAGGAATTTGTCTGCAATAGAGATTCTACTAAATATCACGAAACAACTGTTTATTAAATGATCTCATAATACACAGAAGTATATATATATTGTGCTATATTCTTAAAAAAAAGAAAAACATGCATCTACACATGTACATCGTTTCTAAAGACTTGATCGTCTTACACTGGGCGGACTCGTTCCAAAATTTCCCAATGGATTGCAGAGAGCGAAACAAATCTACAGCCTTAATGAAGAAACACGCCTTTAATTAACAAACCTCTTACGCTCCTGATTAGGTTCTAAGGGGTTCTGTTAGTCCTCATAAGTCCAGAAAGCGTTAATTGAGAAGAAATGAATCCCAGGGCTCCGGGATGTTGTGAGGGTCACCGGAGGCGGATGATGTTCTGTCTATTACATCCAGACGAGCAGAGCTTTCAAACACACCTCGGGGCACAACGACTTTCTGATCACAATCAAAACGCTTCCCATTTATTCATTTACACGACCTATATTTACCGAATCAGAAAAGCGTTCCAGGCCTGCGTCTCTGACAATGAGATGAAGTTGGAGATCCAGCAGAGAAAGTCGTTCACACAGGATTAGTAAATAAAGACAGGCGTTTCATTTTTGGATGAACTAGTCCTACAGCTTTAAAGAAAGAGACGAGACTGCGATCCCGCAATTAAAGACCTGTGAGTGAGAGTTTCTCTGAGGAAGATTCAGCTGAGGCCCCTGGGACAATTAACTGAGATTTAATGAAGTCCCTTTTGTTTTCCATCGGGTTCTCTGGCTTTTTCAGTTGACTTGCACTTGTCTTTTCGCCCACTTTTGCTTTGAGCAGAAAGCAGTTAGTTAATAGGCCCTGTGTGATCAGATCGGTCTATTAAGGGAATAATTTGAAAAAAGGACCGGGAGAAAGAAACAATGGATTCGGTCTAAAGGCTATTTAAGGTCGAATTTGAGCTTCATGTGCCCTATTTTATCCATCTAAACGCAAAGTCTGAAGAACACAGCACAGGTGCACTCAAGGTATGTCTATCAACTTTATTGCTATTCTATCAACAGTCGAAATGGGTTGTCTCTATTCTCTTAATAAGTAAAAGATGTTTTTTTGGGCATGGCATGCAATGAACCAATCACGGTCTCATCTCCCATTCCCTTTAAGTTGCGCTCACGTCACGGCCGACCGCTATATACGTCGGGATTTGTTGGCGGAAAAGCTGAACGCTTTGGACCGCGAGGACCTTGGCCTCCTCCGTCTTTCAATACAATGCTATCTTCAATCAAATAAATAAGAAAAATACTCTTAGTGGCCCTAAACTATGTGGTAGCTTAAACATATGTTAAAACAGCAGGGAAAAATCGGTTTTGGTCACACTTTATATGAGTACTGCTATGCACTTACATTAAAAAATAAGTACAATGTGGTTATTGTGTTCTTACTGTATTGCAAAACACTTTTGCTGCTATTGGGCTATTGAGGTTAGGGACAGGTTTGGTTGTATGGGTTAAGATGTGAGGTATGGGTCAACAGTGTAATTATAAATCTAAACAATTACACATGTAACTACATATAGGTATTTTTAAAAAATATACGTGCAATGTAAAAAATAGTGCATTGTACTAAATGATTGATTTGAGCAATAAAGTGTGACCCAGATAAATAAATACAGTTTTTCTACCTTTTCTATTGGAAAACGAGACACCTGAATCGAGATAAAGTGGGAAGATACTCTGTATATTTATTTTTTCTGCAGGCTGTGCGGTCAATGAACGAGTGTTCAACGCGCGCCGCTTGCGAGGAAATCTAATGCAGCACTTTATAATAGTTTGTTTTGCCGTCTCACATGGCGGCGGAGCTGCAGAATAGATGCTGGAGATTCCCACAGTTGGCAAACGGCAGAGATGTGCTCCACTCCGTTCAGCCGCGCGCGGGGAAGCGCCATTACCCGCCGCGGACGCCCTCCCTGCGCGAGAAATGAGCAATTGACCCCGGCTGCTGCTCTCAAACTGGCGTCGAATCAGAACCTGGGGGAACGTGTTGTCATCTGAATGAGATAAGTTTATTTTCTTCCGTCCGGCATTTGTTCCGATACGCGGGGAGTCTGAACGGGGAGAGGAGGAGCAGCGGGGAACCCGTCGCCGACACACGCTGCGAAAAACAAGAAACGGCCGTGAAACGTTTGGCCATCACCCAAATCTCTGCCTCCACCTTCTGCGCGGGCTCCCAGCCTCGGAGAGAAACAGGAGGCGCCAATATTGTGGAACAAATTTCCGCTAATGTGAACCTGCTGGTGGGGACTCGGGGGAGGAAGGTGGACTCACATGACTATCCGAATGCACTTCGCTGCTTTTATCGCTGACTGTGTGACGGCGCGTTTGTTTTCGGAGGCCTCGGACGGACAGAGTTTGTGGCCAATCGCCGCGGTCAAACCCCTGCTGTCCGTGCCGCATGTCTGACGCTCCTGGGCAAGAAAAGTGTCACACTGCCCTTCTTCCGAGCTTTACTTTGCCCTTCAGGTTTGAGAACAAAACCCCACAAGTGTCTGTTCATGAGCGCTGATACGTTTACTTGTGCAGAAGAGCTTAAGCGTTTAAACGCTCTCATGTCATCCAAACCCTTCAGTCTCTCATGAATATGCGTATAAATAGCATGAAAACTCGTGGTATAGATACGAAATGAACGACTTTGGTGATGGTTGTGGGGTAGATGCATACACATGCACGTCAAACGTGTGTTTTCATGAGATCTGGTTGCTTTAGTGGAGCAAAGTAGACGCTAGGCATGCAGTTAAACTCCAAAAAACATCATGTAAGTAGTAGTTCATACAATGCTGTATTTCCGAAATCAATATTGCATAAGACAGTATTCATACATTCCAATAGTGCTCCCTTAAAAACACACGCACACACACATATTGCATTGTTAAAAATATACATCCAGCAAATCTTTACACTAAAGTAATTACAAAACCGGTTGAAGCATCTTTTGTGAATAAGCATATAAAAATGTTTTCCAAACAAAAACATGTTAATAGAAACAATAGAACAATAGAAAAATATGTTTTACTTTAAGAAAGCATGATTATAATTTGACTAACATTTATTTATACCATTATTTTAATATGACATATTGTGAAAATGTCATGCACACACATATATATATGGGGGAGACTAACTGAAACTAACCCCTTTAGGTTCATAATGAAGAGTTGTAAGGCAAAGAAAGGCTCTTTTCAATCTACAGTGGCATAGCAGCGCTGAAGAGTCCATACGCTTTCCTTTTAGCAGTAAAACCTTATGAAACACTCCAGACCCACAGTAAAAAAGCAGACCTGTTAGCAGTAAAAGAGCCCATGGACCCTCGTGCGCTATTGTTGCGCGAGCTGGAAGGCGCATTATCAATCTGAAGTGTGTGTGAGTGTGTTGTGTGTGTTTGTTTTGGGGGGGAAAGGAATTGGCGAATGTCAATGATTTCCATAGCAACAGTGGGGTCCCCAGCTGTCATGCCTGGGCAGAGATATGTGTCATGAGCCTGGGGACCACTTAACCTAAACGGGAGTTTAACTCCGGGAGTTCAGGGTCTGTCTGCGCAGATTTCTGCTTAAAATGCAAAGATGGGGACCCAAGGGGCCCCGCAGTACCAGGGCCCGTGTCATCTATGAAACACAGCGATGCACACTTGCTCTTTAGATATAATTAAGCCTCGACGGCAGGGAAGTGAACTGGAGAGGAGAGGGAAAACACGGAATTAGAAGAGCCGCCGGAATATGAAGGAACTATATCACATCACAAGTCAAAAATTTGATTTCTTTCAAAGACGAAGAGTAAGTTCACCAAGACACAAATCAAATCTTTTAAAACATAAATTGCAGAAAAAAAGCAACTTCTTTAAAACTTGCATGGTTGCTTCTACAAATAAAAGGAAAAAAAATGATCACTAAAGTTTCGCTCATTCAATGCTCATGAAACCTTCGTTAACTTTTATTAAGTGTCAGGCTAACTCGTGAAAAGACACAATATGTTTATAAAACAAAACAAAAAAATCAGGAAATTCGATCACAATACAAGATCATATTTAATCAAAAAATTTGTGAAACGCTATATTTCACTTTCAGAAGACAGAATATTTTTAGCAACATTGTACAATATTCTAAAATGATCAGTTATTATTTTAAAAAAGTATAAAGCTTTCTAATGAATTGTAAATATTTGCATATTAGCATTAAGATCAGGATCATTTCATAATTGCAGAAATGTAAGCACATTTTAGACAAGTGAAACTTTTTACATTGACTGTCACAATCAAGGGAAATTAATAATGATGTATTTACATAATTGATATTATTGTTATTGTTGCTTTTATTATTATTATTATTATTAATATATATATAATATAAAGCGCACCTGGTCTCATGGCATAAATGTACCTTGGTTCACTGAAATATGTACCAACTAGTACATGTCACTTCAGTTTCCAAAAGAAATGAACGCTAGAGGCAGTAAAATATCTTTTATTCACGGTTGCAACAAGAAATGCATTATATATCAGTTTTGCATTTACTAACATTTATCTTGAGATCAGAGATTTCATGATTGCAGAAATCTGAGCACAGTTCGAGACCTTCTTGAAATCTCCAGAAACTCTACAGAGCCTTTTTTAAAATCTCAATTCATACGAAAATCTTTTGCTCTCTATTTGATCCCAGTGCTGTCTACGAGCAACTATTGAGATATTAAAGAGATCTCATTCCCCATTTTTCTTTTCAATGCCTACTAATTCTGATTGATGCTCATATCAATATCCTGTATGTTCCTCGTCTCCGCTGCTCTCAGATAGATCATTATAAACTTGTGAAAGTGATGTTCAGCTATGCGTTATTAATCTGCCTTCGTTCTAATTACCAGATCGATGATTTCTTGGATAAGTAGAGCGTTTGGTGAGGTCAGCGGCGGTCCGACTCTTTGAATGAACGGAGTGTATTTTTTCTTTACACACTGCCAGCGACAGCTCCGACATAAAGCCCCTGTTGTCTCTGAAAGGGAAAGCGCCGCATTGTCCTGGATGGTCCCCTTCTGGACGGGAAGGGCTGGCTAATCAAATGCCTGTTTTGCTCTGCAGCTGGTTTTCAGGAGGCAAAAAGGAGCTGACCTCCACCTCCCCTCCATCCGTATGCTCCATCCCTCTGCCCCCCAGGGACCCTTCAGCCGGCTTTAGGGGCAAAATGAGGTGTAAGTCTATTAAAAGGGTGTTTGTGCCCCAGTCAATGTCCCAGCGGGAGTCCCTGCTTTCTCATTCAGGTGCAGCTAATTTCCCTTATTCTGCTCATGGCCTGACATACGGCCGCCATGCAGAGACAAGGCATTAATAAACGATTATAGAGATTAGACAGCCAGAGGATGAAGGGCTAGGCCACACTTCAAAAGACGATCAGACAGAGTGCTAAAATCTGCACCTCACTGAAAAACACCCTACTAAATACCCAAAACTCCCAGAATAACTGCATAGCAGTGTGCTAAAGACAGCCAAGATATCCCTTAGCAACACCATAGCAACCAAGCAACAGCAAAATATTATAAAAACAGCATTGCAACATGCTAAGGAACATTCAGACCACATTTGAATCGACTGAACAACGTTAATAGTACATGTAAAATCCTAAAATACCTTAGCAACCAAAATTCCCATGCAGCTTCCAAGAACACCCAAGTAACAGCATAGCAGTGCATTACAACACTCAAAATACCATTGCAACACTAATGCCCTGGTAACAATTTGCAAAGTCAAACAGCAACATAGCAACGCATTAAAACACCAAAATACCATAGCAACACTAATCCCTTGCCAACCAACTTAAACCCCCAAGAAACAACATAGCAACGCATTAAAACACAAAAAACAACAACAACAACGATAATCCCCTAGCAACAACAGCGAATGCACAAACAACAACAACATGGCAACACATTAAAACACTCAAAATACCATAGCAACAATAATTCCCTGGCAACCACCTACTGTAGAATGCCCAAGCAACACCATAGCAACACATTAAAACACTCATAGCAACACTAATAACCAAAATAAAATGCTTTTTTATTAATTAATTTAAAAAATATATATTTTGAATTAAGATTATGTTTTTTTTACCTCATCGGCAGATTACTTTGCTTGTTTTAAGCAGAAATTTAGAATATTTTGGCTTGTATAGATATATTGACAAAAACAAATATATAAATATAAGTCATTTTTGAAGAAACAAAATGACAACACATCAAAATACCATAGCAACAATAATGCCTTGGCAACCACCTAGAATACCCAATAAACACATCAAAACACTCAAAATACCCTAACAAAACAAATCACCTGGCAAGCAAATAGAAAAGTAAGTTACGGTAAACTTGACCAGACCAACAAATAAAAGCTGAACCACACAACAACACAGCTATAATATATCATTTTAAAATTAAAAATTGAATGAAAACTCAAACAATTTCTAAAGTACAATTCTGTGTGTTTCTGCTAGATTTTAAAAGTTGTTCTTTGCAAGCCCTCAGAATGCATCTTACTCATTACCCATGCCACTAGTGTACAAGCAGTCAAACATGGAGCTGAAAGCAAGGTCAAATTAACCAAAACATTCAATAAACACTAGAAAATGACAGTCAAATTGTTCAATAGTGAGACCTAAAGCAAAGCAACCAATGTTTTTTTGCTCAAGAACACAACAAAACACCCATAAGGTGTGGATAACTTTAAGTACACCATTAAAAGTTATTCACTCTCTCTTTCTCACATGAACATGAATGTTACGCAGAAGGGCAAACCCACAATTGAGCAGAGCACATGAAACGTGAGGCTTCGAACACATCGATAATATCATTCCATCACCGGTGAAAGGAAGCGGGGGAAAAAAGCACATTTATCAAGGCGAAAAAGTGTAAATGGAGGCGGTCCTCATTCAGCCTTCGCCCTGAAATGGGATCCCGCTTTATCAAAATGAAACGGCTGCCAAGATTGGGAAAGTAACAATTGCATTCACCGACTCTCTTCTTCGCGAAAAGAGCTAATTAAGGGCTGGCAATTTTAGCGTGGCGCATTCAGACTCTTTAATTGAAAAGGAAATAAATACGACCAGGAAGGAGAACGTGAGCGACTGTGGAAGGAAGGGTGAATTCAGTTACGAAGGCAGATGGCAACAAATAGCTGAGAATTATAAAGTCAATGGCCGCTCCCAGCATTGTACGCACTGATGACTTAAGGGCCGAACCCGTATGGTATCAAAAAGCCGATTGAACCTTTTTGAATTTGAGCTCCAAGCTGGCAGAAGTTCAACTTTAATTGAAAAGTTTTCTGTAAATCTGGTTTTCAAAGACGGGCGAAGAAAGAATGGCGAAGCCGGTTATAGGCCTCCTTTCTAATGAGCGGCAGAATGTTTTCGCCCCATCTTTTTTGGCTCAGTCTTGACTGCGTAATTGTTTGGTAATTCATCTCGGAGGTCTAATTTACCCCCTGTTGGGTGGGCTGTATGTTGCTCCGTGTTTTCCGCTGACTCTGATATGAACTAGCAGAGAGATCGCTGGGCTCCGTAGGTGGGCGTCTATTTAAACACGTAACAGTTTGCATTTCATCCACGTTAACCCTTTAGGCAATCGCCATTTATATGCTAAACCTACAGAGAGTTAGTAGCAGCACTTTGACAAAGTTTGGAAAACACAGCTTGACTTTGCACAACGGCTCATTTAAAAAAAAAAAATGATCACTTTTTACTTCTTTTCGTGTTTTTACTCCAATGAATTACTTTATTGTAAATGGCACAATACAACGGAAATAAGTCGCAACACCACGAAATTAGCACAGCACAAGAAGTAAGCCCCAATCCAATGGAAACAAGCCACAATACAGTGCGAAAGAGTGATGAAAACATGTCAGAAAACAAATAGAAACATGCAGAAACACAAGAAAAATAAGACAACACAATGCAAACACGCCACAACGCAATAAAAAGTGCAAAATACAATGGAAATGAGTCACAGCACAATGCAATGGAGACGAGCAGCAATGCAACAAAAGTAGCAAAACACAATGCAAACAAGGGTCAACACAATACAAATGGCATAACACAAGGGAAAAAATTGCAGCACAACAAAAGTAAGTAAATTAGCACAAGAAAATAGAAAAAAAGAAACAAGCCACAATACAGAGCACCACAATGTAAACGAGTCAAAACACAATATAAAACAAGCCACAACACAATCAAAATGGCAAAACACAATGGAAATAAGGCACAGCACAACAAAATTAGCAAAACATTGCGACATTAGCACAACACAATAGAAACAAGCCAAAATGCAATGGAAATAAGCCGCAACACAAAGTAAACAAGACACAACGCAATGAAAACTTGTCACGACACAACAATATTAGCACAACTCTCTGAAATTGGCCCAACAGAATGGAAGCAAGCCACAAAACGTAAAACAAGTCACAACACAACGAAAACTTGTCGCAACACAAATGAAACAAGCAGAAACCCAGGCAACTTAGCACTTGCAAACAAGCCACAACACAATAAAATTCGCACAGCACAATGAAAAGAAGTTGCAACGCAATGGATACAAGTCACAACACAACAGAAACAAAATTAGCACAACACAATAGAAACAAGCCACAATACAGCAGAAATAAGTCGCAACACAATGAAAACATGTCGCAAGACAATGGAACAAAGCAAAATGCAACACAATAAAAATGACGCAACACAATGGAAAAAATTGCAACGCAATGAAATTAGCCCAATACAATGTAGAAAAAATCCACAATGCAATGGAAACAAGTCACAGTACAATGAAAAACTATCACGACGCGATAAAAATTGCGCAACCCAACAGAAACAAGCCACAACACAATACAAAGCAAATCGCACCACAATGCAAACAAGCCTCAACACAACAGTATTAGCACAACACAATGAAGTTAGCAAAAAACAACACAGCGGAAAGTAGCGCGATGAAAAACGATCACAACACGGTAAAAATTGCGCAACACAACAGAAACAAACCACAACACAAAAAAAATGAGACTTCTTTATGGGAAGAATTATGCCCCTTGAAACAAAATGAAAAACACATGAGATGATTATTTCCTTCAATAAAATTGTATCGCATGACATGCATTTTTTTTACCACTGATTAATAGTATGTTTGGTTCCAGGAATTAGTGTTGCCATTTCACGTTTTAAATTGTCTGTTTTGACTGGAGAACCCTGCTGTTCCTTTTCTTTCACCTGTCAATCAAACTATTAGAAATAGGCCACACCCACTTTCCCCTTTTTTGTCTGAACCACAGGAGGCCTATTAAAGTGAACTGAAGACTAGATCATACACTCAAATCACATGCAGCTCTGCTGTTAACGCAATTTACTACAATTGCATCTGTGGTTATGTGGGCCTATCTCTGATTTAATGCATAAATTTGGTGTCCACACACACCCACAGAAGCTCACAGACTGAGGGCATTTCCTCATCTGGCTCAGTTTGTTAGCGATTTCACAGTCAAAAGCCGCTTTCAACACTGCACGCTGACATGATAAGCAAAGATTAGTGTAAATAGATTTTTACGTTTCATGCATGTTTTACTATCAACGTTCATTTTGAAGTATCTGCGCACAAGTTTAAACAGCGAGCAACTAACACGGAGGGATCAAAACAGCCGTTTCCTCCTGCAGCCGCTGGCAGATGGGAAAAATCACTCAGCCAAAGTAACAGCTGCCATTTCCTGTAAAGTACTGATTGCTTCAGTAGTTGAGTTTTCAGCAGTCTGCGATAATGAGAGCATCTCACCAGCTATATGATCACATACACTTGTCAAAATAGCACTGCGTTATCGGGAATTTACATTATGGGACAATATAGAGAGCATTTCAATAGCTTGTGTCTGAATGAAAACGTGTGATGTCATCCTAAAACGGAGCCGCGCCGTTGGTTCGAGACAATTCGGTAAAAGCGTGAAGGCAACGATTCGGATTACAAGCAGGATCTTTACTACGATGTGCGTTGTTTTCCTCCAAAAGTATATAAAAATTAAACTAAACAGAAATAAACACGCCCGCATATTTGAGCTGTGAAAAGTGAATGCGAATGAGGTTAATGTTTTATAATAAATTTTAGCTCGCCACTGTTCGAAGCTTTTTGTGACTCTTTTAAGGTAAAAGACACTACAGAAAGAAAAGGGTCCTTTTTTGGGACCGTTTGCTTCCATAATAACGTGTCACATGTCGAGTGTCATTTTTAATTGCGCTATTTGCATCAATAGATTTCACTTAGAAATAAGCAAATAAATAAAAGTTATTTTCTTCTGAAGAAACTTTGTATCAATCTGTACTTTTTACAAAAGGGTTCATTCACGTGACCAGGTTTATATAACATTTGATATGATGAGAAATCCAAAATCCCAAGTCAAATGTCCATCATACATATTTATGTGTATATTTATATGATGCATCATTTGCATATTTAAACAACATTTCAGAGAGCTTCAACATAATCAACAGGAGGAAGTACAGTGATATATATATATATGTGGTGTCTTGCATACTTTCTTTTTTCTCACAGTACTGAAGACTTCATCAAATTCTATAATTTTCTGACAAATAAATCAGGCTTGAACTCATTAAAACTGCAGCTTGTAGCTCCTCGTTCGCAGCACCAGGCCTGGAAATGACACACACTCGATCAAAAAGCTTGCGTAGCAGGAAGTTGTCTCAGGAGGCTTTTCCGTGAGCATCAGGCTGCGTCTGTGATGTGACGCTGTATTCACTAGATTCTCTCAGACGGACATTATGCAGCGCGTGTGGAGGAACCGGGCAGATTTTCCCATGAGTCTCTTTCACACAGCTCTTCCCATTACAGCCGAGAGGATGAATTCTGAACTCAGTGGAAATGTAACGGGAAGATTCAGTTAATGGAAGCGCCGTGCTGGGAATACGCTCACATTCACACACACACACACACACACAGAAATGTGTTTAGCTTTAGTATGAACCTGATAACGGGTGAAGTCAGTTTAAAGGAGCCGTGTCACGGAAAAACAGGAAAATGTCAAACGATGGACAATCTGAACAGAAAACAGACTTCGTAAGTTGGACCGCACACGAAAAAAACTAAAAGTGCTAAAAGGTCAAAGCATGACGAGAAAACACACCATCCTGAGAGCCTTATTGATGTAATAAAAGACACTTGTCTGTTAAAAAGAGCTTAAACATCACATTCAAAGGTTTGGGATCAGTTCGATATTAAATGTTATTAAATGAGGTATTTTTGCTCATCATCAAGGATGCTTTTATTTGATCACAAACGGAGCACGTAGAAGTTTCATATGTGAGTATACACGCAATTCATTTCTCTGATCAAAGCTGAATTATATATATATATATATATATAATTCGATAATAATTTATAGATGAACAATCGGTTGTATATTTAACTTTAAAATCACCCAACTGTAAATTGATGGGTTTGCTCAACTAGTTAAGTGCATTTAGCAATATTGTGCTATCAATAAAATACACTGTCAGTGAGGGAAAAAAAAGAACAGGCATCAATCTATTTGGAAAGAGATACAATTCTAACGCCCCCTTGATGAGCGTGAAATGGCTCCACCTGAAGATGAACTGTGGCTGGAACAAAAGCGCGCGAGTCCCAGAGGGGCGTCCCGTTCAGGCATCTGTGTGACAGTAAACCTGATGTGTTGCTGATCAGCTGCCGCTATCAGCATATGTGCGCCACTTCTACAGAGTGAAGGGGTCTGGGGCTCAACCTGAGGTTATTGATCCTTCACCAGTTCATTTCAACTTAATTGTGCTTGAAATGAGGTGCGCGCACACACACACACACACACACACCTGCATAAAAATCCTTGATGGATGGATGGACTGATTTGTTTGGAATTTTAAACGTTTTTTTTTTTATCTGTTCATCCATTCATTCATTCAGTACAAATAGAAAATTACAGCTACTCTCACATGATAATGCAATTATGCCAAAAAAAAAAGACAAACAAAACTGAACAACCATCCACAGAAGCCTGAGTTAGTCTCTATATAATTTTAAGATGTATGAAAAACAAAGCTCGGACATTCTGTCAAACATCTAATTTTGTGTTCCCCAGAAGAAATACAGGGTTGGAAAGACAAGGTGATGAGTTGATGATAGCATTACTGAATATAGAAAGTAATTTGCACGCAAGAGTAAAATGTAAATATAAAATACCAAAAATAAAGAGAAAAAAAAAACTGGAATAAAGCCGAAATAAACTCACTAACTAAATAAATACATATTTAAACTAAATAATAATAATATTAATTTGAAAGCTCTATAAAAATAACTGAAAATAATAAAACAACAAAATAAAAATGACAAAAATGCTCAAAATTATTTAAAATAAAATAAAAAGTGAATTCAATATATTAATAAATGCTATAAAAAATAATAAATACTGTAAAATAAATCACTGGTAAATGATGGTCAAATGATGGTATTTCAGAGGAACTAAATAGTCT
>NW_025047944.1:177500-182500 GCF_018831695.1 Puntigrus tetrazona | reverse complement strand
GCGGAGAAGCATTCAAATTAGATTTATATTGTTCTTATATCTCTTACATCGCACACATAAAAAATATACTCTCCAACACAATTTCTTCGCTATGTTTCCCGACCGTACATAAATAGGGAAATATAATTCCAGAAATAACTTCATCAGCTAAAGCACAAGTAAAATTCAGTGAACCCTAAATAACAAGAAAAGTACAGTATCACTGAATTGCTGTGAGAACACACACACACACACACACACACACAGAGAGATTGTGAATGTTTGACTCAATCTCACACACACACACGCACACACACACACACACACACACACACACACAGAGAGAGAGATTGTGAATGTTTGACTCAGTCTTACACACACACACACACACACATGCACACACACACACACACAGAGAGAGAGATTGTGAATGTTTGACTCAATCTCACACACACACACACATGCACACACACACACACACACACACACTGCTGAGGACAGATGCTTTGGCAGTTGTTGACAGAATTCAGTCGTGTCTGTGTGATTACTGGACTATCACGCCGTACACGCATCACTGTGTATGAATTAATGAGAGAGACTGCCGCCACAGAAACAGTGTGTGTGTGTGTGTGTGTGTGAGAGAGAGAGTCACGTCAGTCACTTTACCCGTACACAAAGTTCTTTATATGAAGCGCACAGCTCAGATTATTGTGGGGATATTTTGAGGTGAACGGGCAGACTGTGAAGGACTGTGTGAAGCATGTAGGTGTATTGGTTAAACTGCTGGCCCTAATTAAACCAGCATTAATCTGTCATTAACCTGAAGATCACTATCATTAGCCTTTATAGTTCGCATGCACACAAACACACACAAAATCACAATAGCCCAGCTATTTTACTATCACGGAGATATTGTCATAATTTTGACTCATATTTTGCCTTCTTTTTTATTTTCGCCATCTATTCCTGCGTGATTATGACTATTATCATAAGCTTAAGTATTTCTAAATATATTTCAAAATATTAAAAACGCATCTAATAGGATATATTTAAAAATACAGTTATGTGAATATATTTTATAGCAAGATATTTTGGGCTTTTTTACGCAGTTTTAAGTTCGTACTCCTGAAATGGTTCATCAAATACATGTATGAAAGTGAAAACGAAATATATATATAATTGAACTTCACTGCTACCAACATATATTTAACAGGCATTTAAAATATTGTTTGACCAAATGGGAAGTCTGATGGGCATTTTAGTAAAGTTATTAGTTAATAACCCTGAAAAGCACTGAATGTATTGAGGAAACTTTTAAATATTAGCATATTGCATTAAGATGCAATAAAATATTTGATAGACTATACTTGTGATGACAAAATAAATAAGTAATAATGATATGAATGAAATCATCTGCTGGTATAAATAAATAAATGACACTGAAGCAAATCAATATTTGACCAATTACTGTGCAAACAATATTAAACAGAGATACTAAAGGGATTTCAGCTGTTATGTTTCCTGTGGGTGTTTGCGTTCTCATATTTACTTCTCTTTACTTTTCATCGACTGATTTATTTATCAATCACACTTCATGTTCCCTTAAATGCAGTGAATGTGATTTTTCTGAGGCTGTGCTGGAATCACATGTGCCCCGACTGCTTTCATTGATTGCCACCTACGAAAACACTCTGTTTTAAGCGTGTCTGATGCCCGAGGGCTCTTGTTCACACACTTCTAAATGTCAAAATGTTTTGTGCTACTGATCTGCTCTCAAGTGCCATTTACCCAGAAGCCCTGAAAGAGAGAGAGAGAGAGAGAGAGAGAGAGAGAGAGAGAGAGAGAGAGAGAGAGAGAGAGAGAGAGAGAGAGAAAGAGACAGCTGTCATGTGAACTACACATAAGAAAAGAAAAATAACTTTGTAATAGTTTATGAACTGAAGCATTAAAAAGCATTTTTTTATATAATGATTGATAATAATAACATTTTACAGTTCATAGTTTGACTTAATTATTAGATTAATTAGTTTAAGAGAAATAGTTTCTGTCATAAAAAATTATGCAATGTCAATACTCTGCCTTTTGTTTTTGGTCAAGTTATCCTGATTGCATTAATATTTAATTACATTATGAAGTCTTGTAGGATTTAGGTCAGACGTGTTTTTGCAAAATAAGATATTGATTTTGATTAAACTAACATACCAAGAACACAGAGGTCTGAAATGCATCTTGCATTCTGAAAGTTTGCATCAAAACAAAGAAAGAAAGAAAGAAAGAATCATAAAGGACTGTAGTAATTTTGTAAATGAAACTATTTTTTTTCTTTTCTCTCTCTAGATTCTGCTGAAATGCTCTATGATTTTGCTGAAAGATTAAACACACACCACTGAATGTCCAAAAAATATGCAATATTTTATGACAAAATCATATTTAAAAAAATATTTTTTTATCTTCTTCTTCCTCCGCTTATCCGGGGCCGGGTCGCGGAGGCAACAGTCTAAGCAGGGACACCCAGACTCCCCTCTCCCCAGCCACTCCCTCCAGCTCATCCGGGGGAACACCGAGGTGGTCCCAAGCCAGCCGAGAGACATAGTCCCTCCAGCGTGTCCTAGGTCTTCCCGGGGCCTCCTCCCGGTGGGACAGCTGGCCTCTCTCGATGTGGAGGAGCAGCGGGTCTACTCCGAGCTCCTCCCGAGTGACTGAACTCCTCACCCTATCTCTAAGGGAGCGCCCAGCCACCCTACGGAGGAAACTCATTTCAGCCGCTTGTATCCAGGATCTCGTCCTTTCGGTCATGACCCAAAGCTCATGACCATAGGTGAGAGTAGGAACGAAGATCGACCGGTAAATCGAGAGCTTCGCCTTGCGGCTCAGCTCCTTCTTCACCATGACAGACCAGTACAGCGACCGCATTACTGCAGAAGCTGCACCGATCCGTCTGTCGATCTCTCGTTCCATCCTTCCCTCACTTGTGAACAAGACCCCAAGATACTTAAACTCCTCCACCTGAGACAGGAACTCCCCACCAACCTGAAGGGGGCAAGCCACCCTTGTCCGACTGAGAACCATGGCCTCAGACTTAGAGGTGCTGATTCTCATCCCAGCTGGTTCACACTCAGCTGCAAACCGCCCCAGCGCACACTGTAGGTCTTGGCCAGATGCAGCCAACAGAACAACATCATCAGCAAAAAGCAGAGAAGCTATTCTGTGGTCACCAAACCAGACCCCCTCCGGCCCCCGGCTGCGCCTATAAATCTTGTCCATAAAAATAATGAACAGGACCGGTGACAAAGGGCAGCCCTGTCGGAGTCCAACATGCACTGGGAACAAGTCTGACTTAATGCCGGCAATGCGAACCAAGCTCCTGCTCTGATCATACAGGGATCGGACAGCCCTTAGCAAAGGGCCCCTTACCCAATATTCCCAGAGCACCCCCCACAGGACACCACGAGGAACCCGGTCGAATGCCTTCTCCAAATCCACAAAACACATGTGGACTGGTTGGGCAAACTCCCAGGAACCCTCCAGCATCCTGAAGAGGGTATAGAGCTGGTCCAGTGTTCCACGTCCAGGGCGAAACCCGCATTGTTCCTCTTGAAGCTGAGGTTCAACTATCAGACAGATTCTCCTCTCCAGTACCCTGGCATAGACTTTCCCAGGGAGGCTGAGAAGTGTGATCCCCCTATAGTTGGAGCACACCCTCCGGTCCCCCTTCTTAAAAAGAGGAACCACCACCCCATTCTGCCAGTCCAGAGGCACTGTCCCCCGCGTCCATGCGATGCTGCAGAGGCGTGTCAGCCAAGACAGCCCTACAACATCCAGAGACCTGAGGTACTCCGGGCGGATCTCGTCCACACCTGGTGCCTTGCCACAGAGGAGCTTCTCAACAACCTCAGTGACCTCAGCCAGGGTGATGGTCGAGTCCCCCCCCAGGTCCCCGGCCTCTGCTCCCTCAGTGGAAGACGAGTTGGCGGGATTGAGGAGGTCCTCAAAGTATTCCTTCCACCGCCCGACAATATCCCCAGTCGAGGTTAGCAGGTTCCCACCAGCACTGTATATGGTGTTGACAGGGCACCGCTTCCCTTTTCTGAGGCGTCTGACGGTTTGCCAGAACCTCTTTGAGGCCGTCCGATAGTCATTTTCCATGGCCCCCGAACTCCTCCCAGACCCGAGTTTTTGCCTGCACAACCACCCGGCCAGCGGTCCGCTTGGCCCACCGGTACCTGTCAGCTGCCTCTGGAGTCCCATGAGCCAACCAGGCCCGATAGGACTCCTTCTTCAGCTTGACGGCATCCCTTACTTCCGATGTCCACCATCGGGTTCGGGGATTGCCGCCACGACATGCACCGGAGACTTTACGGCCACAGCTCCGGACGGCTGCGTCGACCAAAGAGGTAGAGAACATGGTCCACTCGGACTCAATGTCTCTAGCCTCCTCGATCCGTCAAAGCTCTGCCGGAGGCGGAGTTGAAGATCTCCCTGACAGGGGTCTCTGCCAAACGTTCCCAACAGACCCTCACGGTGCGTTTGGGCCTGCCAGGTCTGTCCGGCCTCCTCCCCCGCCAACGGATCCAACTCACCACCAGGTGGTGATCAGTTGACAGCTCCGCCCGAGTGTCCAAGACATGAGGCCGGAGATCGGATGATACAACCACAAAGTCGATCATCGACCTCCGCCCTAGGGTGTCCTGATGCCACGTGTACTGGTGGACACCCTTATGCTTGAACATGGTGTTCGTTATGGACAGACCGTGACTAGCACAGAATTCCAACAACAGAACCCCACTCAGGTTTAGATCGGGGGGGCCGTTCCTCCCAATCACGCCCCTCCAGGTGTCACTAGCATTACCAACGTGAGCGTTGAAGTCCCCCAGCAAGACGACAGAGTCCCCGGTTGGAGCACTTTCCAGCACCCCTCCCAAGGACTCCAAGAAGGCCGGGTACTCTACACTGCCATTCGGCCCGTAGGCACAAATGACAGTGAGAGTCCTCCCCCCAACCCGAAGTCGCAGGGAGGCGAC
>NW_025047944.1:155000-172500 GCF_018831695.1 Puntigrus tetrazona | reverse complement strand
AATGTGACACGGAGTGATCACGTGCGTGGGGCCACTCTCTGGGGCCCGGGGACCCTGACGAGGAAAAAGTGAGAGGAATTCACAAACAGAAAAGATTTCTTTGAGTTTTCTTCTACTCCAAACTTGGCATTTCTTTAATCAAAATTGCAAAAGAAAAAAGTGGAAAAAAAGGTTTTTTCGATGCGCACTTATTATTTTGATAAGAAGATTTTTGTAAGCACACTGTAAAAATAATAACAATCAATATCATCATTAATATCAATAATATAATTAAATCATTTTTGTGAAGCAGTGGACTACGTGAGAACAATGAGTTTCTTCTTTTGTAACATAGTACTTTCACGCATTTATTTATTTTATTTTTTTTTTTTTTTTTCATATGCGATTCAACTAAACAAGTTCAATTAAAATGTTTCAAATGTTGACACGAATGGCCGATTTGATTAGGTTTTAAAACAAAAAAAAATGTAATGCAGGAACTTAAGTTTCAAGATGAAGTGGAACTGGAGTAAAGTATATTATGAGTGCAATTATGCATTTTACAAAAAATAAATAAATGAAAGTCTTAAGTGCCATAAATATATTCTACTGTATATTCTATGTAAAATAATTGATCGTTTGCACACAATAAATGCTCACACTTTTTGATGTTATACCAAATTGATGAAATATTACAGATTTTGTTTATATTGTAAAATTGTTTGTATCATGGGTTATAATTTTTAGATGCATTGTAATATACTGAAGTTCTGTGTTTGAGACAACAGCATATATAAAGGCATTTAAAAAAAAAAAATATATATATATATATATATATATATATATATATATATATATATATATATATATATATATCTATATATATATACATATATATATACTGTATATATATTAAAAATAGAATAAATTTTATATATATATATATATATATATATATATATATATATATATATATATATATATATATATATATATATATATATTTTTTTTTTTTTTTTTTTTTTTTTTTTTTTTTTTTAATGGAGCCAAGGCAAAAGTTTCCTCAAAGTTTGTTAGGAGAATCTGAAAGAAAATCTACATTTTGTGCTAATAAAAAGCAAGTGGAGTCCAAATATGATTTTTAGGGGTCGACTGCATTATGTTTCCAGCTAAAGATCAGTCGTGATTGATCCGTGATTTGCACAAGTGCCATGTTATTGACAGGAAGACGGACTGCGAGCGTGTGACCGCAGCAGGGCACGCCGACTCTGTACTCCATCACCCCCACAAATTGCTTGCTGGGATATAACAATAAGAGCGTGTTATTTTTATCCTGAGTGTAGATCAATGGTAATGTAAGGAGGAGAGAGCGGATGATGGATGAACTTCACTGGGTTTTTAGCTCTGCCAGTTTCTGCTGCAGGACTCTTTTAATATGTGAAACACATCTACAAATGAAAAGCCCGCGTTTAACTGCTCGAGTCACATTATAAAACGTCTCAATGTCATTGCATCGAAGCAAGCCACTTGTGCGAAGAAAATATCGACATTTTCAGTTATTTGTTATGAATACAGATTTTTATATTTGTGATGATGTATTTACTTACCTGTTGCAATGGATGTATATTTATATTTATATAACATCCTTTAAAATATATAGATGTAATAAAATATTGTGTGTGTGCACATATATATAGCGCTATATATGCACTAAATTATGAGAAATAGATTGAGGTTAAAAATGTCAAAATTCATTTTCCAAGACTTTAACAAAACATGTTAATATTTTTGTAACATATTTATATTTTATATTTATATATTATTGATATAATTGCAATATATAATAGCATGGAATTAAATATTGTGTGTATTTTAAACATAATTTGAATTTGATTTTTTTCAGAAAACAACTTTATGTGAACCTATTAATATATTTAATAGGAATTATATATTTTTAAATGTGTATCAATATACAGCCATACATGGAATATATAGCAGAATATATTTTCACTAATTTTTGTTTTGTGAGGGGTTACACTTAATATATATATATATATATATATATATATATATATATATATATATATATATATATATATATTTATTTTTTTTTTTTTTTTTTTATATATATATATATATATATATATATATATATATATATATATATATATATATATATATATATATATATATATATATTTTTTTTTTTTTTTTTTTTTTCTGCGTTATAACACACATATGTATTACTCAAGCAGCATTGACAGCTGTGGATTCATAAATCACATGTCAGGCGTGAGGATTGATCATTGGCTCTGGTGTGTGTGTGTGTGTGTGTGTGGTTATAACTCTCTGTAGCATGAGTGTTGATGATACAGTGAGGAGCAGAGCTGATGTCCAGGACATAAATCTGTCTCCCGTCTCTGAAAGTCAGCAGATAAATGAAGCCTGCTATAGTGGTCACCACACAGCTGCTCCGATGGCTTCATAACAGTCTCCCTGACATGTTTTATTTGCTGCCCGAGGTGACAAACAATGCACAAAACTTGTAAATAACCGCTGGAAAATTAGATATTTGCAATGACATTTTAATAAGAAGTGAATTTGGGACATAAGGTCTTCTAGCACAGAAAATAAATTCAGTGTATCCCTCAATTTGTCAAAATTTTGATAAATAAATGAGCAAATGTTTTACGTTTAAAGCGCTTTACATTTTGCTTTTTAATATGTGCAGCATTTTCATTTTACATTTGTACTGATAAACAAATAATGGAGTATCAACATCATGTTTTAAATGCAAAAATGTGAAAATGAAGCATTCGTTAATGAGATATTAATTATAGCTATGGAATAATATCATAGTCATTTTCCTGTTCGTGATTTTACTGCTTTTACCGTGTTATCATTTATATCCTTACAGTTTTCGTCAATATATTGCATAAAATGTTATATATGTTTTATATTTAATGTGTTCAATTTAATTTGAGAAAATTACTTTTTAGTCTTAGTTTAACTTGCTAAAATAAAATGCTTTATATATATATATATATATATATATATATATATATATATATATATATATATATATATATATATATATATATTTCAAGTAACACATTTTTTTTTCAAGTTTTGTACTTAAATGAAACTAAGAAACTGTGCAAATAAAGCAATGTTTTTATGTTTTATTTTAAATTTATTTAACACTTGTATTTTGTGCAACAACAAATTTTTTAATGTTTCATTTATTTAAAGTGAAATCAAAGTAAGGTATGCTGCCTAGCTGAAATATGTATTTTGTCTTTTGTTAATTACATGTACATATGCGGTTTTGTTTTAGTTAAGCATAATAACCCTGTTTAATTGCACGTCTTTAATCTATAATCTTCCATATTCCCACTAAACGCACAGTTTAGCCTTAACGAACCACTGGCAGCTTTCAAAAGCGTTAATTATAAAGGCGGAAACGATGACAGCGCACAAGTTCAGTCCAATATTGGGAGCTGTCTGAGCTGCTGCGTGATGCCGTGTGAAGCAATTACAGCCGTTTCAGTTCAATTGAGATATTTCACCAAAGAGAACAATTACATTTAATGCAATTCCACACATTTCCCTGCCAGAAACATGCAAATGCTGCTGTAGTGACAGCGGAAACATCTAAAACATGTGCTTTAGTGAGCGGCTCATTATAAGCGTCTCAAATCGACAGTCAGATGCAATTAAGAAAGCAGAAAAGCAGGCGTCTGTCCCAGCGGCCCGAGCAAAGGCCGCAGAGCAGATTTCATGCCTCACATGTAATATGAATTCTACAGTATGTAATCACGCATACGTACGGTCTATAATTAAGAGAAGCATTGTATGCTGCTGGACAAGTTAAAGATTTAGGTCTGAGTTGCATTCATTTTGAGGAGCGCATCTCTGGCTTACTGTTTTCTTTCACCTGTTTAAATGTTAATCTAGAAGCGCTGTTTGTACAAGACTGACATCTAGCGGAGGATACATGCCATGACACACACACACACACACACACACACACACACACACACACACACACACACACACACACACACACACACACACACACACACACACACACACACACACACACACACACACACACACACACACACACACACACACACACACACACACACACACACACACACACACACACACACACACACACACACACACACACACACACACACACACACACACACACACACACACACACACACACACACACACACACACACACACACACACACACACACACACACACACACACACACACACACACACACACACACACACACTCACACACAAATTCTCTTAAAATGATAAATACTGTGTTTACTTCATCTATTTATTTATCTAGGTATTGGACAGGCTTCAGATTTTATTTATTTTAGCTTCACATTTAGATATTAATATCACTTTGTTGATTTTATTATTGATTTATTTGCTGCTTCAATTCAATCATTTATTTTGGCTTCCCATTCTCCCTTTATGTCGCTGTGCTGCATGAATGAATAAATCAGAGGCACACCTGTGGAGTTAAAAACATCTTTACTGTTCCTGCAGTTATCATGGCTCTCTGGTCTCAGCGGGCGTCTCGGGTCAGGAGCAGATCTGAGCGAATGCACTAGAGATCAGACCCACTCTTCCCCATCAGATCCAGCTCAGCTGCTGGACAGCATTTCCTGAGGGATCGTCACTGCGAGGCCGCGCTGGACCAGAGATGCTTCGGAGAAAAAACACCCAAACCCTTACGCTACGACCATAACGCAACTGAACATATGGAATCATCGGAGGTTTAGATGCTTCAGATCTCTGGCTGTGGAGGGATGAATCTTATGAAACATTAAAAAAAGGTATATTTCACGCCAAAAACAAAAGGAAAAAAAGAAAGAAAATTCATTTTAATTGTAAAATAAAATTATTTTAAATTTATTTTAAAATTAATTTATTTAATTATAATAATTAAAAAATAATAATTATATTAATTATTAAATTTATTAAATTTCATTTCATTTCATTTTCCTGCATTAATTGTGACAAGTAAAATTTGAATTTGAATTTGATAAAAAGAAACAAAGCCTATTTTAAGACTATAATTTTTATGACAAGCACACAAATTCAGAATTTTTTATTAAATTTCTATAGGTGTAGTTTTATATTATTATGTATATTATAGTTTTAATATTTTTATATATATATATATATATATATATATATATATATATATATATATATATATATATATATATATATATATATATAAAGTTAATAGTTCTTTTTACTTTCTAGTAAATTTAGATTTGTTTCTAATATTACAATAAAAGATATAGACAATATATATTTAATCCGAAATTGTAATAAAAGATAAATAACCATGAATGTATTTTTTTATTTCTTTCATTATTATTATTTTCCTTAAGATGTCTATTTTAAGACAATATATTATTATTATTATTATTATTATTATTATTATTATTTTCCTAAGATTTCTATTTTAAGACTATATATACATATATATATATATATATATATATATATATATATATATATATATATATATATATATATATATATATATTTTATTTTTTTTTTTTTTTTTTTTCCATATTCTACCAAATATTTTTTAAGTGGCTTAAATGGCACAAATAATACCACAATGTATTATTTGGGGTGGGGGTGGGGATTTGTCAGAAAGCACAGAGTAATATCCTAAAATAAAAATCAGCATTACACCTACATCCTTACTTTTTCAGTTGATTTTGAAGCGAAATATGTTTGCAGCATGTTCATGACATGTTTCGTGAGATTCGCTCTCAGACCTTTCATGTCTACGAGGTCTAAAAGGAAAGAGGAAGAAGTCGAATCCGAACGAATAACCAGAGAGACGCTGTCGGATGGGTTATGATAAAGGTCTTCCCTGCAGAAGTGTTGCAATGTCCCGCTCTACCTCTTCAAACGGACAGTGAGGATCATATCTGAAACAGACGCTTCAGTTTATTACAGTGTAATTACACAATGGCATTCTGTGCCCATATATTTGCGTACCTTTTGTAAGGAGCTCCATCTGCGGTGATGAGAAACTTCTCGAAGTTCCACCGGATGTCATTGGCTTTGATGGGAGACCAGTAGAGCTTCCTGATGTCTCCGATGACTGGGTTCACAAACGGCAGAGTTTCCTAGAAGAACAAGGTCGTCAGATCCGAAGAGACTTTATTTCCAGTCTGCGGCCGGTTCTGTACCTTCAGGTAGGCGTACAGCGGATGTTCTTCAGAGCCGTTCACCTCGATCCGGCTGAAGATGGGGAACTTCGGGAGGAAACCTCCTCCTGGTCTCACGTACTGCAGAGCGTTCAGCGTCTCGTGGTTCTCCTCTGAGGAAGAGTAGGTGAATTTAATCAATCGGTCATTTCTACTGCTTTTCTGCTCTTCTTCTATTTGGCCAAAAATACAGTACAAGCGGTAATACTGCGAAATATTATTGCAATTTAAAAAGCTATTTATTCACGTGATGCAAAGCTAATTTTCTGCATCATTACTCCAGTCTTCAGTGTCACGTGATCATTCAGAAATCATTCAATATGAACACTTCACTCAAGCAACATTTCTGACTATTAGCAATGTTGAAAACAGCTGGAACTGTAATACGATTATTTATTTATTTTATTTTAATCGTGAATAGTCGCATACAAAATGTTTTGTGTGTACTGTGTATATTTATTATTATATATAGACACACTCATAAAGAATATATTTTTAAAATATAATTTTTTTATATATTTTTATTTTTTACAAGTATTTACATACAAAGACTGTATTTGTAGAATTTTTTGTATTATAATTCATTATAATAATATAATAATTATATATATATATATATATATATATATATATATATATATATATATATATATATTATATTTAATTATATAGAATTTATATTATACACATATATTTAACATACAAATCTAAAAAGTTTTATTTCTATTTTTTAAATACATGCATGTGTATGTATGACAACACTAATTAGTTTATTTTTTAAGGATTATTTAATGAATGTAAGCTTACGTTTTAGGAACAAAATGCATATTTTTTTAACCAACTGCTCGAAACCATTGCGCAATCATCCCATGTGACAACTAGCCCCAGTCTGCCTTATTTCATAAATCTGTAACCTAAATTCTAGATTCTAATATCCATCGTCTATGAACAACGAAGAGGTGAGAGGTTTTACCAGGTGCCTGAAGTCCAAACTGGTTGCAGGAGAAACCAAGCACAGAGAAGCTCCGGCCTTCGTACATGTCCATGAGTGCATTCATCCTGTGATACTGCACACATTATTACATAAATTAAAAGGTGTTTAATTGACAGCTATCCCACTTTAAATTGTTAAAAAAAGGGTTGGAAAAGATCAAATCTTTAGGCGGTTACCTCTTCGATGGTGGACCCTCAGAAGGTTGCCACGTTCACAACGAGAAGAACTTTTCCTCTGAAGATGCTGAGCGGGGCGGCTTTTCCCTCCAGGGTGTCCATGGTGAAATCATAAACTGAATTCACAGCCATATTTGCTGTAAAATCTCGTTCTCGTGTGTTAGGGTGACTGTAACCTGTGGCTCTCGACTGTGTTTCGTTCAGAGCTCTGTATCTCTTGGCTCAGCAGAGGTTCTGCATGGATGACTCTATTGTTTTGGGGTCGGTCTCTTTTTTTGTCCCACGTTTGCAAAGGTATGCTGACCTGATGGTCACGTGGGTCTCCTCGTTTCAATGGTCTGCTTAATTGTGTGATTTTTTTTTTTTTTTTTTTTTTTCAAGCTGATGAATCAGGTTTGTTTTCTTCGTTTTAAGGAACATCTTTTGAAACTACACGCGCCATATAAAATAAAAACAAAAAAAAGAGATGCGTTTACAGGAGGTTTTGGGTATTGCTAATATAAAAAAATTAGCCTAAACGCTTTTAGTGTAAGGCACGCCGTGATTGGTCGAGCTTGTACAATGCCTGCACGTTATTGGTCAAACTACTTGTCAATCATTACCTTCTCCAAGTATGAAAACAACACCAAAACAAAGTAAAACCCAATGAAATTTAGAGGGAAAAGGACGTATGGTCAACCTAAATTTAATTGAATTAATTTATTTGTTTGTAATTCTACTCATGTATGTGCTCGACGATCTGTTTGTTGGTATATATTTATCGCACAAACATAAACAATGGTCTGTTATTGTCCGACCGCCTAACTGCATCCATAACGTTTATGTTTTCTGGTGTATAACAGCACCGTTTCTCCTTCCAGGTTGTTAGATGGCAGCAGTGAGTCACCGAAGTATTACTGAATCCGTAGCGGCAGAACCCGGATGAGCCGGTCAGCTGTTTATCAGTCATGATAAATAATGTGCGCGGATCGGAGGACAGTATCAGCATGGATCAAAAACCCGAAGAACGCACCCAAAGCCAAAGCCAGAGGTATATTTCATAAAGGGAGATGTGGGGGTTTGTGCACGGATTCAGAAAAAACACGCGCGTCCCTGACTGGCATGCACAAACAGATAAAGATGCATCATGTAATGCATGCAAGCAGCTGTAAAATATGAGCTGTTTTATTTTTACATCAGTGAGTACTGATTTTCTGTTAGACAGTTGGCGCATCTGCGCGGCAAAACTAGTTTTTATGTTGATAGCAATGCAGCCAAGACGGTCGCTGTGTTGTTTTGCACGCATGCATGCATGTTAAAGGAATAGTTCTCCCAAAAAATAAATATGTGCTGAATTTACTCGTGCAGATGTAGATGGGTTTGTTTCTTCGTGGGAATAAATGAAGAGAAATGCATTACATCGCTTGCTGACCAAGGGATCCTCTGCAGTGAATGGGTGCCGTCAGAGTAAGAAACAGCTGATGAAAAAACATCTTTAAACTGTCCAGCATAAACAAACAAAAAAAATCTCCTATTGTCTCTCATTTTTAAATCCATCCGCATATTTGTTTTGGCTTGTAAATAGTGTTCAATGTGTGCAAATTTCAAACAAAGATTATATACATATTATATCTTTTATGCACATATATTTTGGCCGGAAGAAGCAGTTTCATGATTTCTTTCTTATAAACGCACGGTTTTTGGCTTCTCCGGATGTGAACCGATGGACTGGACCGAAGGGTGTTGTGATGTTTTAATCGGCTGACTCTCGGTCTGACGGCACCCATTCACTGAAGTGTGATTGAGCGGCGTGTTTTGTGGCAGGTGTCAGCTGCTGGACCTGCCGTGGGAGGATGTGTTAGTGACACACGTGTTCTGTTACCTGCCGCTGCGTCACCTGGTCAGCCTGCAGAGCGTCAGCAGGAGCTTTCGTTCTCTCATCCAGGTGTATCTGGCCAACTGCCGGAAGTTTGATCCTGCGCAGGTGAGGCGAAACACTGTCATGCCTACAGTATTTACTTTCAGATGAAATGCACCAGAATTCTTGGTCTGTACGAATCTAAAACAACTAATATAATTGCACTACGAATCCATAATACAGTACCATCCAAATGTTTTTTTTGAAAGTCTCTTCTGCTCATCAAGGCTGCATTTATTTGACCAAAAAATTAAGTGATATTAGAAGTAACAGATAATAATAGATATTTAATTAATTGTGCTTGCTACTTTGTTAAATTTGCTCATTTTCAGTTTTGATTTTAACATTGCTAAAGTAAAGATATATTGTTTTTAGTACAGTTATATTGCATTTATAATGTAGGGATTTCAGTTTTATAACAACAGTAAAACAATAAGTTGATTTTATATACAATAAATGAAAACTTCTATATTTAAGTAGATAAATAAAAATATAAATATGAAAATATTTTAAGAAATTTTATTATTGTCAAAATTTTTATAGGCTGATTTGTAAATATATTATATTATATTATATTATATTATATTATAAAAAATACAGCATAATAAAATCTACACCATTGTTTTAAAAGTTTGAGGTTAGGGTGTTTTTTTTTTTGTTTGTTTGTTTTCTCTCACAAATGTGTTAAAAATGGTAATATTTAAATTATTAACATTTAAAAGAATTGTTTGCTATTTTAAAATAATTATAATATTCATTCCTGTGAAGCGAACCTGAATTTTAGTTGACTTCTTGATCAACAGAATGCATTCTTGCTGAATAAAAATATAAACTAAACTTAAATAATCTTGTCAAACGTGCATATAATGTAGTTTCGCATCATGCCAGCGTTTCAGATCCAAGGCTTGAGTAAAATCTCCTGAGTCTTGTTTCTCGTCAGACGGGGCCTCACATTCCTAAAGAAGCCTTTTGCTCGATGCTTCGCCACAACCAAGTTCTCCACCACCTCTGCGTCAGCAACTGCTCCGATTGGATCGCGGACAAAGAGCTGCTGCCCGTGATCGGTCAGAACCAGCACCTGCTGCGCGTGGAGCTGCGCGGCTGCGCTCACCTGAGCCGTCACGCGCTGGTGGCCGTGTCCCTGAGCTGCCCTCGGCTGCAGCACCTGAGCCTGGCTCACTGCGAGTGGGTGGACAGTCTGGCGCTGCGCAGCCTAGCCGATCACTGCCCGGACCTGCGCTCGCTGGACGTCACCGCCTGCAGGCAGCTGAAGGACGAGGCCGTGTGCTACCTGGCCGGGAAGTGTGCGGCGCTGCGCTCGCTCTCCGTGGCCGTCAACGCCAACATCACGGACGCCGCCGTGGAGGAGGTGGCCAAGAAGTGCAGGGAGCTGGAGAGACTGGACCTCACGGGCTGCCTGCGAGTCAGGAACGAGGCCATCAGGTGCAGACGGTTGCAGACGCTTTCAAACACTCGTATCTGATTCAAACTAATTGTGATTTGTTAAAAAAAAAAAAAAAAAAAAAAAAAAAAAAAAAAAAGGTCCTGCTTGTATGCAAGACTGCTCGGTTTGGTCAGGAGCCATATATATTTTAGAGAAATGGATATATAGATAGATAGATATATATATATATAGATAGATTGTTAGTTAGATGATTACGATTATTATTACAAATGTACATTTGTTATTTATTTAGGTTTTGCTTGTTTGTGAGACTATACAATGTGATAAAGTTGTTAATATTATTATTATTCTGCATGTGCAGCTTGTAAGATTGCAATTTTTTTTTTCCAAGTCTCTTCTGCTCACCAAGGCTGTATTAATGTGTTGGAAATTTTTAAAAGTTAAAAAAAAGGTAATATTGTGAATTTTTACAATTTAAAAGACTTGTTTACTGTTTAACTGTAAATTTGGTAGCAATTATAATAATTAATATCTATATCTAAATATACTATTATTATTATTATTATTATTATTATTATTATTATTATTATTATTATTATTATTATCATTAATAATAAAAAAATTAATTAAAATACTGAAAAACTTTACTATTTAAAAAAAAAAAATACTGTAAAATAAAACATAGGAAAATTCTAGAACTAAAATAAAAAGATCAGTTCATCACATATAGTTATAACTAAAATTTTTCTCTGAAAAATAAAATATATTTAAAATAAATTATAGAATATTTATTTTATTTCACAGCGCAACACCTCAAGATTACGATTTATGGATCTATTGATTTCTTAATTTTCAAATAGAATATTAAGCCATCAAGCCTTCGTTTCAGCAGAAAACGGCAAAAGCGCATCGAAGCTTCAGTTTAACTGATGAGTCCGTTTATATCGACGTGATTCACGTAGACGAGCGTTTCCTGCAAACCCAGCTTCTTAATACCTTTGTGTTTATCTGCGTTCAGGACGCTGGCAGAGTACTGCCCCAAACTGCTGTCTCTCAAGGTGAACCACTGTCACAACGTCACCGAGTCGAGTCTGGGCGTCCTGCGGCGGCGTGACGTGGAGATCGACGTGGAGCCTCCCCTGCAGAGGGCGCTAGTGCTGCTGCAGGACGTCGTGGGCTTCGCTCCCTTCATTAACCTGCAGATCTAGCACAGCGTCCGGACCGCTCTGGAGGTATCGCAAATCCAAGCTATGTCTCTCGTACGATGCTATTTCGAGCTTTCGAGTTTGGTAAGGCCTGTAACATGCTTTCCGCCACATGCTTGCAGCACTCGGCCAATCGCAGCGCACCGGATAGCCGGGCCAATCAGAGCACACCTCGCTTTTTTTTAGACGCTTTGTACAAGTCGGCTTGTTTTAGGAGGCGGGGGCGCATCGCATTACACCAAATACATGAATGAATGTTGTTATGAGCGACGTCACATGACCCTTTAAAGCTTGTTCTGTTTCACAGGTCCTCTCACATCTACCGTCTTGCTCCGGAAAGGCCGACTTTTTGTAAAACACCGACGCTGCATCTCAGAAGACTCCACGACAAATTCAAGCGCTCCGCGGTTTTAGTGCATTTTAGCAATTAAGAGACGTTCTCTGGGCCTTTCAGATTGAGATCCGGTCCCACCGTTAATGCCATTTATGATAATCAACAGAAGGAAGTTGGTGAAAACATATTATTTATGGAAGCAGCTTTCTTTTTTTTCGTGCAGGAACCAAAAGATGTGTCATTTTGCACTTATGAGATACTGAAATGTTTGCATTGTTTGCAATGTTTGCACCGAAATGTTTCTCTTTTTTTTTCAGTACATCTGAATATTACACATTACAGTCATATTTTCTCTCCGCTTCGTTAGACAGATCATTAAAACGGGAACGCGGGTCTTCCCTGAAGTTATCCAGGGAGCAATCGAGTCATGTTTCACAGAAGCGAGCTCTGCGTTGATTTGTTCACGGTAATCTAATCATAGAAAAGAACGTTGATTCGTTGCGCTTGAAACCTCGAAAAGTTGAAAAATCGATATTGGTTCCGCTTACTTACTTTAAGACTAATCTTGATATTGCTATCAAATCTGATACTTTGCTATGTTTTGCATTCATAATATTTCATCAAGATCCTAAATTTGCTGAAATGAAACATTAATAAAGGCCTGTATGTGGTTAGCCCACAATTTCCTATCACGATACGCTTATTTTGTACTCTGGAGGATTTTAGGAGTTTGTTGCTTTATGAGAATTTCAAGAGGTATTAAGATACTGTCATTTTTTTTTTTTTCTCTCCGGTAATTATTCAGCATTTTAACCATATCACGATGATATGATTTTTGCACATGCACTGTGCTTTTATGTGTTTTGCTTTTGTATAATTCTGTGCGGTTGTAAATTAAGTGCATATATGTTTTATGCAAATTGCCGAGAAACTATAAAGTCTTACGCAATACCATGTCGTGTCATGTTAATGCAGTGGTTTTGCTGGAAATGTACTCATCCTCAGGTTGTTCGGTGTGTAGTCGACTGTTTCTTTGTAGGAAGAGATTTAGTGAAATTTTGCATTACGTCATCTGCTCTGCTCTGCAGTGAGTGGGTGCCGTCAGAATGCATTTGTTTCTCACAAACGCGGCTTTTCATTTTAGAAGATGTTACTCGACTGGAGTGGTGTTGATTTACTTCTGGATTATTTTGATGTTTTTATCACCCGTTCTCGCTCTCATTCTGACGGCACCCATTCACTGCATTGATGTGATGCAATGCTGCATTTCTCTAATTATGTTCCTGTAATGCAAAAAGGGAACAAAGGTGTTAATTTCCAGGAAATGTTCACTTTTCACGTGAATTCTTCCTGTTTAAAAATAAAAATAAAAATCCAATTTCATCATGTTGTTGAACCAGTAGAGGGCGGTGTTGCCTGTGCTATCCAATGTGTGAATGAATTTTATCAATCGCAGTACAGAAGTGAAAATTTGTGTTGATTTGCGAACACTGTTTCGTTAAAGCATGTGTTTTTCACAGCTTTAATGGCTTTGAATCATCGTTATAAAGCATGAGTTTGAGGTGAAACTCTCCCTGGTGCAAGAAAAGGAGGTTTCCGTTTGATTTGCACACAGAAACCCAGCTTGAATCCTGAAACTCCACGGGCCGAGGCTTTACTAAAATTAATTTGTACTCTACTCATGAACAGAAGGAAGGTGGTGTCCTAATGACCTGAATTACAGAATTGTGAGTCATGTAGCTTCATTATCCCCGTTGAGCCCTAAAACTCAAACTGGTTCTGGATTGTAAAGCAGAATTTGTGTATAGAAACCGGTTTTTAATTTATATGCATCTAAAAGGCGTCACTTGTTACACAGCGCGTTTCATAAGTAGGGCATGTTGAGATACAAAAAAAAAGGTTCATTCAAAATAAGATTATGGAAAAAAAATGTATGAATAAAAATTTACACTGAAATGATCTCATTTAATTCACATTACTGTACGTGAGTAAATAGCATCTCTTTTGTACATATATATATATATATATATATATATATATATATATATATATATATATATATATATATATATATATATATATATATATATATATATTTTTTTTTTTGTATTTATTTGTGCCTACATTCTACTTTTCATATACCTATATTCTCTTTTTGGGTCATTCAGGGTTTTTTATTTCTTTGCAATTAGATTTAGATCGAAAACGAATCACTTGCAGCGTGATAACGGCGGTAACCGTCTCTTTACCCTTTGTTTTCATAATTCACTTTATTGATTTGGGATCACGGCGGCTGTTCGGTGTTTGTTTTCCTCCTGAGATTCAACCTGAAAAACTCGTCACACCTGTCAGTAATTTCAGCACGCGAGCACTGAGCATGCGCGCTGCGTCCGTACTGGAACGCTGACGCGCTGCGTACTGCGTACTACACAGAATTAGAGCGCGCGGAGAGAACGGCGATTATGGTGAAACCGGAACTTAAAATGGGCGGGGCTTAGCGGAATATACGCTCTCTAGTTGGTCATGGAGTAAATAGCCATAGTTAAAAACAATTTTTACTTAAATTCTAGGGAAATGTGTTAATGTCTCGTTAATTATATTTTACAGGATTTGTTCTCCGACCTGTAGACATTATTCACTGAATCACTGTTTGATCAAGCCTATAAATAAACCAAGCTAATTGCAAACTTTAACGTTTTTTTTATTATTGTTTATTTTTATTCGGAAGAGAAACAATTGTATACACGCCGTCTTCACGAAATCTGTAAACAAACGAGCAGTATTTTCTCCTAACCTGTGTTTGTTTGAATTAAATTAGTCTTATTTAATTAGTATTTTGTTTTTAAAAATGTAACTCGAATCGCGGAAAGCCAGCACTTTTTTTGCAATCGATTATGTAGACATGGTTACAATTATACAGAATATAAAACGATAATGTGCTTGAAAAAAAGTACTCTTGTACTCTTCCCGTAACTTTTACTTTTTGAATTGATAAAAGGACAGTGTCATCGCAACCAACTAACTACGTGTTACATTTCTCAGCGCTGCCCCGTACGAGCCAATCGCAGTCGAGTGCGGTTACAGGTATTTTTTTTTCGTAATCGATTTTATGATGATAACTAGAATGGGTTTCAGCACGCATATAGGACTGTATGTTTTCAAATAAATCGTATATTTAAGCGACTATACTGTTACTCATATAAATGTCCCCAATCATTTTCAATTCCAATGCACCTCAATACGCTATTAGTCTTAATGAGCCACTACGCGCCCTCTGGAGGAAGAACTACCAAGTATAACAGATAACAGCAGCGCTTTGCGCCCTCGGTGCGTACTGCACTGCTAGTAGGAGTAGTGTGGTACCGCGGGATTGAGAACACACCTCGTGCTCTTACCGGCGGGGCTGATGTCTGACTCTATTAGTTAGACACACTCAGTTCTCTGCTGTCCTTCTCGTTCCCCGTGAAACACGAATGCAAGACAGAGCCGAGGAGCTGTCCACTTCAGCACCGCGAGCTGGACCGTCCACACATACCCACACTGAGCCTCTCGAGGATGATGAAGATGAAGAAGATGATGATGCTGCCGCTGAGTGCATGCGGACTGCAGTAACCCACCAGCAGCAGACCCGCATTCCTGCATCCACACGGCCACCTGAACCTCCGGTAAGAGTTCCTCCGGTCTCGCGCGCGGCTGGTGCATCGCCGTGCTGTTGCATGCGGCACGCAGAAACGTTGCAGTCGGTCCTGGGAGAATGTCATAGTCAAACACATGCTGGAGCGGTGTCGATCCGCACGAGATGTGGCCTGAGGTTCCTTGTCCTAAAGGACACCGGGCAGGCGACCTTTAAAATGCTCCAATCAAGCTTTGGGGGGTTTTAGCTGCCAATGGTGTAATCATTTTGTAAGTTCTTCATCGGAATCAACCAGTTGATCATTCTAGGACGTTGAGGTCACTCTGATGCTCTGCATCTACAGTATGTTAATGTGAACGATTTGATGTGGTTCAGACGTGGCTGCTTGATTTTAAGGGTTAGATATCTAGTAGATGGTCTTTTCTTCCTTTCTGAAGTGCTGCTTGCGTTTGGATAACCCAGCACAAGTTTTTATGATATCAGCAGTTTGTTTTTGTTTGCTTGTTAAGAAATATGAAGTGCGTTAGGGCTGTTGTAATGGACGGTATTGCGGATATGTGCATTGTACAGCTTGATGATGTACAAAAAAAGTATTTTAGACAATAAACGCGCTACGACGTTAACTAGGCCGGTTAAGTGTCCAATGTTTGTCTCTTTTGAGGTTATCCAGCAATAACCGTGGCAAGTTTTAGTGCACCCTTTTTTCAATTCTTATGAGAAACGTAGCGTTTTGGTCACTTTGGCAAGGAATGCTCTGCAGTGAATGGGTGCCGTCAGAATGAGAGCTGATTAAAACATCACAGTAATCCAGTCAACATCCGGTGAGTTCAAAAGCTGCGTGTTTGTAAGAGACAAGTCCGTTATCGAGACCTTTCTAAACGAATCCTCGATAACGAACTCGTCCTGCGGTCGAAAAGTCATCTGCTCTGAATCAGAAGAGAAATATTCTCAGCTTGTGGGACGGCGGGAGATGGACTTTTTCACTGGAAGAAGCGTGATCATAGCCAGAAAAGATATTAATGATGGATTCGTGTCTTACAAACATACGGTTTTTGGCTTCGTGTTGTCTGATGGACTGGTGTCGACCGCTTGTGGATTATTGTGATGGTTTTATCAGCCGTTTGAACTTTCGTCCTGACGGCACCCATTCACTGCAGAGCACCCATTGCTGCCATCCATCTCCAAAATCATCCTAATCTTAGATGGCCTGAAGGGGTGGACGTATTCAGCAAATGAAAACTTTTGGGTGAACTAGTCCTTTATTGGCGTTACGTCGGCTCTGAAAATCAATGTCTCCACTGAACAATAAGATACAATGCCAGTTTACACGTACAATATTATGTTACGTTACACAACGCTCGCTTAAAATGCACTCGAAACAAGCATGTTATTATTCATTGACAGGCCCGCCGGTGTATTTCTCAAAGGATGCGATAACCTCAAATTGTCCTGGAAACCGGTTGATTAATCAGCCTGGCCGATACAGTGGAGTCTCATTAGCGCCGGTGAAAGCTGTTAGGTCTTTTTCGATCGTTCAAAGAGCCGTGCTTCTCTCTCTCTCTCTGTCTCTCTGTCTCTGTCTGGTCCTGGCGGTTACAGCA
>NW_025047944.1:117500-150000 GCF_018831695.1 Puntigrus tetrazona | reverse complement strand
TCCTTTCTCTGTAGTTTTCTGGACTTGTGTTTTCAGCATCTGTGTTTTCGTGGAGAATATGACACAGCAGCTGTTGATCAATCTTTCCTGAATACTTTTCAGGAATGAGGACAAGTCACAGCACATTTCTGATGTGAGGGCTCGACCTTCCCACACACACACCTTCTCTTCTCCAGAACAGGGTTCTTGACACTATTTTTATTTTAAAATTATAAAAATTACACTTTAGATAAAAGTGTATGCAAAGTGTATATTTTAGCTTTTGTGCCCACTTATACACTTATATGAAAAATTAATCTTTAATATATTGTAATTAGTATTCGTAATCTGATTTTTGATGTTTATAGTTCAAATTAAGTTTTACGTTTTATTAAAATTTTATTTTAAGAAGAGAAGTTAAGCTACATTAAAATGATTCATAACAAGCGTCACGCATATAATTCAGTTTATGGGTTTTTAATTTCCAAATGCAAATTTTAAGGTGACTTTTTTTTTTTCACTTGCATAAAAATTTACACTGAACATTATTTTACTGTAAAATGACCCGTTAGGTCTATTACAGTTTTTGCCATATACAGTAAGGAAACGTACTATTTTTAACAATCTTTTGCAGCTAAAATTACTTTTTGTTGTTGTTTTTTTACAGCAAGGCTGCTTGTCCACCAAAACATTTATTTTTTTCTGTTAGGACGCTTGCATAATGGCAAACACATCGTGAATGAAACGTTTCTCCAAAAATTATATTTCATAACAATATTATGTTAGTGCAGGCAATTCAAACTAGTAAAGACATAAATACTCGGAGACGAGCGATTATTAATTTCTCTGTTGTTGTTCAGCTGTAGTATGGCCGTTAGTCCCGCCCCTCCTCTACTCTGATTGGTTGGCCGACTATGAAGTCAGTAATAAACTCCCAGCGGTCAGAAAACACGAACGTGTTTACTTTTTGATGTACAGTTTTGGCTCTTAAAGTCATGTCGAATGTAAAATATGGGTTCTCGTGACACCGAAGTCAGGTGCTAGATAAGTTCGATCCCTCCCACATTACATGCAGAGGCCTGTCCTATTCACAGAAAACATTTGACATTCAGGAGCATGAGTGACAGTGTGCCTTTGGACAGGAACCAGTGCGCTTTATTTGAAGTGTCTCGAGAAAGTGTGTGAGTGACAGACAGGAAAGGAAGGAGGGAGGGAGATGGCGTTCGTTCAGATGGAGTCGTTTGACACGAGGCCCGTCTCTATGACTACAGCTTTCACCCCTCTGTGCTCGACGGTCTTATAATTCAGGGCAAATATATTCATCAGTCCATAGAAAGGTGCTAAATCCACGCGGATCAGTTTGATCAGAAGGAGCTTTGCTGTTACGCCTGTCTTCAGTTTGTATTCTCTTTTGTTCTGGTTGTCATTCTCGTGGACGCTTTTCCTCCTCTGTTTGATGGAAAGAAAAGGCTGTCGCTGTAATTTGCATACTTTTGAAGTCATCTTTAGTGGATTACTTCACAGGAAAAGTACAATTCTGTCCTAATTACATGCATACGTATAACTATTGTAACGGCAATATTGATTACTGTGTAAAAATGCTTACTCAAAACTATAAATCGTGTGAATATCTACAAGTGCTAGAATATATTTATTTTCTTAATTAATGTTATGACTGCAATGTAAAAAAAAAACATTGTAAAAAAAGATAAAACTAAGATTTTACAAGAAAATTATTTTTTAGACTTTTTGCTTCTAAACAGTCTATTTAATTTTTTTTTGTTTATTTCTGATTATATTATATTATTATATTAAATTATAATTTATGTTTTTTATTTATATATATATATATATATATATATATATATATATATATATATATATATATATATATATATATATATATATATATATATATATATATATATATATATATATATTAGTGGAAAGATAATATATGTACTCCAGTTGTCTGTCTTTCATTTACAAGCTTGAAAAATCCTCTTTTTTTTAAATACAAGCCACGAAAGTCTAATTTTGAGTCTTCAAGAAAGTAAATGGTGTCCTATCATGTTGTCTTAAATAATCAGCTGTCTGTCCTCTGAAGCTGAATCTCAGGGCTGCAGTCAGATAGTCATGCCGTGGCTAATATTAGCACAGATCCGGCTCTGTGCCTGTTGACATTAGAGACGGTTTCTGTGACGCCGTTTAATAAGACTGTAAACATGCAGAATAGCCACCCGGGGCCCGCCGATCCTCGAGAGGTGTCTCATTCTTTCCTCTGTGGCCGTTTAAAAGTGTTTGTGTTACAGGTGGTTCTCGCTCTCAGGTGCGATTAAAACCCATAAAACGACGCTCAGGAAACCTCTCGGCATGCATTTTCCTTTCATATCTTTCAGGTAAACTGCACAGGGAATTTTGGACAATAAAGAAGTGCAGCCGCCTGTGATATTCAGCGAGGCCTTTAATGAGAAAGGTTATAATGGACGGAGCAAGCGAGCTGGTGATAAAGGTGTGAAGGTGTCTGTTTAAATGGCCTCGACGGCGCAGATGGTTTTCAATGAATTAGCTGAGATGGCCTGTAATTCTCCTGCAGTGCAGACGGATGAGGGAGTATTTTTGGAGAGAGAAAGTCCAGGGAGAAAATGAGTGAAGGAGAGAGGGATGATATTGAGAGCAGAGCAGAGTTATACTGCACGAATCGTGTGTGTGTGTGTGTGTGTGTGTTAGATTCCTTGTACACGTGAGTTTTGATACAGAGACGCACATGGCTTCAATGGACTCACTTATTTCATGAATATCAATCAGGTCAATGATTTAATATCAAATTCGATAGCTAAAAAGATGTGCAAAATTTCTTAAACAATTAAAGCAATAGTTTTCACAAAAAAGTCAAAAGCATCTGACATTATTTACTCCTCATTTCATATTAGCTCCAAGAATTGAGTTAGATCCACCATTCTTTAATGTTGACTTATATTTTAGTGAGCAATTGTTCTGTTTGCTCAAATGAAATGCATGCATCTTTTCCCCAAGAGCAAACTTCACAACTTCTAGAATACGAGTACCCTGATGTAAAGCTGGCTTTGATATGATGCCAGTTTAGATGTTTCCACCGCAGAATAAATTCAGAGGGTCAAAAGTTGGAAATGTGAGACAAACTTGGAATTGAAAGAAAAAAGTCAGATTTCTGAGATTATACAGCATCTCTCTCAATTGTATCTTGTCATTTTAACTAATCGTTGTTGTCAGCTTTGCCAGAAACAAAGTCCAAATTGTGAAATGTCAACTTCGTGAGAAGTGAGACAAGTAATTTTGTATTTTTTTTATGTGGTTTGTTTCATACTTTTGAGCACTGTTGAATGTGCACAGTTCATGCCAGGACAATGTAAATCTGTAGCAAGTGTTCAAGTTCAGATCATATTGACAAATATATGTATATCTTAAATGTAGTTGTCATTTCTAACAGCTATCAATGGAAAAGGATATTTTGGGGTCCAGATGGTGTTGTTACGGCATATACCAGCAGGGGCTAACTGGGGCATGCCCAACAAAACCTTGACCTGGTCTAGATACCAAACATGTACTTTTAATGCGAGCCAGCAGAAGTACATTACTTTCGGTTGTGTGGTCTTACATTCCCTGTAAAGAGCCTTTCTGGGAGGAAATGGTGTCAGTGGAGGTTTTCATTTTGAAAAGTAAAAGGCTGTGTGCATGCAGCCACTGTTTTAGAGGGTCTCACTGATTGATTGTTGACACGAGAGTGGCTTTCATTTATCCTTCACTTGTGCTGCAGCAGCAAAGTCAATGACATGTACCTGCACTTTCAGAAAAGCATGTTAGTTTGTGTGTGTGTGTGTGTGTGTGTGTGTGCGCGCACACACATAAGATATCCTTCACTCGATCACCAGGCGTCTCAAAGGCTACAGGAAGCACTAGAACCGCATCATATTTCCAAGTGAAGGATTACACACAGCTTATTTGTATTGGTGCGTCTGTGAAAATGTATTGAGCACATGATTCTGATTGGTCAATCATTCTGCATTTACTGTATGCTCAATTCATGTTGATTTATTCTTTTATTTCCCCTACTTAGTTTAGGGGTAAGGTAAATCAGCATTCCCTTCTGTATACACTCTGATAATATTTATAGGCCTGGATGGGAGTTTACTGTATGAGTCACTGAGGTTTAGCGCATGACGTAAATCTTTATGTGTGTGTGTGTGTGTGTGTAACCGTCTTGGATTGTAGGGATTAATTTCTCTGCTCCTCGGTAAATAAGCCCATCCCTTCATGCAGATGGTCAATTTGGTGTTTCTTAAACAGAACAGCGTTGTTAAAAAATAAATATGGCAGAAAAGGTAAAATAACCAAGTCTGCAAGTCTCCTCTCATTGGTGTATTTAGTCTCTGCTGGAGAACATTCCCTCTATTTTCTTTTGTGTATTAGAGTTCATTGGTTAAATGGATGGGTGACCTATAGAATGAATATGTCATCAGTGGGGAAAAAAGAGAGTCAGATGACCACGGCTGATATAATCAGGTTGCTGCATCTCTATAATTGAGTTTCGACTGTACATGACCGAGAAATGTACTCTACTTCTCTGCCGTGTTGCTTTGTTTCACAAGTTTGGGATTTTGGAGCAGTGTTCATTGTCCTTACAGGCCCTGTTTAGCAATTAAAATAGAAATTAAACAACCCATGATATACCTGTGACACCAAATATTTAAATCATTTTTGTTCCTATAACTCTTCACAGGTTGTTGCAAAGCAGCTTTGCATGCATTAATGACATCAGGTTTAAACCTTTAAAAACTTGAAAAAGCCAAGGCTGACTGCGGCAAGGAAAACCTTCACAAAATGTATGTGTCAGGAGCGCAGATGGGACTTTTTAACTGGGGGGACCAAGCTGTCAGCAGTCCAATTTTTTCAGGCGAACAAAATGGCAAATAAATATTATAAAAATATATAATGAAGGTAGTGGTACCCTGGAGTTGTGTCATTGGTGTTACCATTTAACAAAATCATTTGACATAACTTTCTTCCTATTTGAAGATCTATGTTAAGTCCACTGTGTCAGTTATCAGAAATGATCTAATGATTTTATATGAAGCTTTTAGTTGACATGGATTTTCGCCAAACCATGTTGATATTTGAAAGCACCAAAATAAATAAACTCCAGCACGCCCCTATTTTAATATCTCCTCGCCACATATACATACACACCACAATGGCGATGAGGATTGCGGAAACAAGTGAAGATGAAACACAAGCATATTCGAACAAAAGTCTACGCAAATAAGTTGTTTCTTTTTGACATGTTACTCGCCTATCAAAAAGAAACACTACAACCTCAACCCCCAATTCAAGCCCTTTCGACTCCTCCACCCACCTCGCCGAGACAGGGGATGGGTCGGGTCATGTCCCCTCGGTGCCTAGTGCCATCTTCACGCCTGTTATGCGTAGCACTTGAATAATTGAATCATTTATTAATTGTCTGTCTTTCTCCATGTGTTAGGTGCAATGGTCCATGCCATCTCCGACTGTAGTAGCTGGTCTGGCAGGAGAAAGTATCTGAAGAACGTCATCTCCATGAACTAAAAGTACACTCGCTGACAAATCACAAGAATTCACAAACCAGCCAGAACGGAAAAAAGGATCTGTCTCTCCCTGTTCGTCTCTTCTTCTGTTTCTTTGTGTTGTACTGTTATGACGCCATGTCTCAAACTGGAAAAGTCCTTCATTTGTATGTGGAGGTGAGATCCCCACCAGAGCATGATGGGAAAGGTAGTTCCTGTGAGACAACAGTGGAGCAAGACGGTCCTGTGGAAGCTTTGACCAAATTAGCACAGGCGGCATCTGGGTTTCCTGCACACCCCAGCAGCACATTCAAACCAAATGTTAGCTTCAGACTGCAGCCTTCACACAATTCTCTGGAGTCCCCTCAAAGACGCAGCATACACCAGCAGGAACCATTCCAAGAAGTGTCCTCTGGCCTCAATAACAACATTGACAGTAAACAATTAAAGCATTCCCATTCATCACACTCTGGACGGACATCTGGTCCTGACACGCCTTGTCGAGCATGCAGCCATCACAAGAACTCTAAACCAGTGCAAGGACAGAGGTCCGTGGTCACTTTCAGCTACATTGAGAAGGCCCATGTCAAAACCGTAGAGAGTCCATGTAATAGTCCTGGTGGAATAAAGGAGGTGAAAGCTTGTCCACATAAGAGGTGTAGTGACCCGGTGTGGTCGCGAACTGTGGAATCTACCTGCAATAATAGTCCATTTTACCAGCACATGGGTTCTACTTTGGATCCAATTGGTCAAGCTGCAACACAGCGAGCCCTTAAGGAATTTGGGTCTCCCCAATTGAGGTGTAAGTTTTCTCATTGCTCAGACTGGGGTCCAGAGTTTCATCAACGCCACAGAGAACGATGTCAGTCTTGGGCAGGCTCACCAGTGCCAAACTGCAGTGCCTACCACCGTGATCCTGACCCAGGCAGAGTAGGAGCTGCATGTGGTGTCCCCAAAAGCCCAGCATCAGATGCTTCATCTCACAACAACCAGCAAAAATCAACATCCAAGTCCCAAGGATGCCCTAAGCAGATCAGTTCAAAGCAAGACTGCTCTGCTCCAGTTGGTCAAAGTTGGGGAAGCCAGGGTGAAGACAGGACTGTATCAGGGCAAAGGACCAGCCTCACAAACACACCCACTCGTGGTTTGAACCAGCTGAGTGGAAGCAATAACTCCTCAGCTCTGAACAGTCCTGAGATAGCCCGCAAGATTGCAGAAGAAGCCACCAAGGTGTCAACAATTTTCAGCGAGGTCCGAAGTTCTCCTCCTCCTGTTGCTTACGGGGGTTCGTTTAATCTAAGCAGCACAAATTATGGGTATCCTTCTAGAGAAATCACGTCCTTACAGCAGAGTCCAGTGCAGCATTCAGCTGTCAAGATGAACATACCTATGCATGAAGACCATTCTACGACAAATGGGGTTCCTCCTCACTTGCATGAAGCACCAGCTTCTAAGAGCTTGGATTTAAGAGATGACCTGGCCAATATTTCATTCTGTTCGGCTCCAGTTGGAGGAGACCCTGATTCTCCAGCTCTTCCGTCTCGTCTTCTTCGCCCAAGTCTGTCCAAAGCAGACGTGTGTTCTCCACTCCGAGATCCTCGTCAGCTCAGACCCGACCCTCCAGTCTCTGACAGTCCCACTTTACATCGTCACAAGCCTCCACAGTACACTGGAGAGGAGTGGACATCTGGGGAACCATGGTTCCTGGATGATGAGGACTGGGATGACCATGTCGTTGCAGAAAGTGTAGAGATCTCCAGGCGGTTGTTTATCGGTCAGAGTGTGGACGATTCTCCGGTCAGTTGGACATCTAGACAGCAGTGGAAAGAGCAGGCAAAGAAAGAAGAAGGGAAGTTCAGTTTGTCAGAAACACTTGAAAGTAATCTCAAGAGCAGCAGTCCAGTATACAGGAAAAGTGATAGAGTTGAGGTCATAGAACGAGAAGAGGATAATGTGAGCAATTCGTTATGTGGAGCAAACCACAGCCCTGGGGAAAATGTAGAGGAGATGACCAGGCTAACGCAGCAACAGAGACAGGCAGAATGGAGGAGAAGGCAGGCTTTGCTTTTAGGGCCAGTGGTATTAGAAGAGGGGGAGAGAGGAGAGGATGAACAGGGGTTTGGAGATCACCAGGGTTTGGTTGGGTCATCCCCGAGCTCTAGTGGAGTAACGGGAAGCCTTGGAGACCGAGATTGCATCTCACCTGAGTCCAGCCAGAATAGCAACCAATCAGATCACCCATCATCAGGAATACAGGTGAGCCCCTGTTCAAAAAAACATTGCTGTATTAATGCTCAAATTCTATCTATGTTCATAACGGTGCTTTAAGTACAAGTTCCTTCTGATGAATGAGGCCCTTTGTTTGCAAGTACATTGAGTTCACTGTTTATTATAAGCTAATGTGTTTATATTGTGTGGGTGTTGCAGTCTGATGGCGGTTCTTTAGTGCCAGGTCCATCCCTGCACTGTCAGAAAATTGCTCGTGCCAAGTGGGAGTTTTTGTTTGGCACTCCAGCAGAAAACACTGCCAGCGAACGAGAGAAGAGTGAGTAGCCCGTTGACCTCTTTAATATCAGTTTAAATGATCACTTAGATTCCGTCATTAGCAATTAAGTGCTAGGATCCTAGTTTTCTAGGATTGTTTTAAGGCAGAAATATGTTTATATGGTACAAATGTATAAAAGTGTTTTTGTGTTCTCATATGAAAGTGTAATAATAAGACAGTATCACCAAGCAGAAATATAGTCATCAACAAAACATTGTCAGTATTCATTAACCAAACTAATTTTAAGCTGAATAAATATTGTTTGTTATCAACCTAGATGTTCCAGAATCTTCCACAGCTCCACCGAGTGGCCACTCTACCCCAATACCACCCTCATATCTGCCATTGGAGGAGCTTGCGCTCAGAGCTAATCATGATGTCCAACATGTGGAGGTGGAGCTAGTGACTCCGCCCCCTGCCGCCCCAGGCACCTCCCCCAAAACAGGTATAATTCGTCGAACTTTGAAATACTCAGAGACCGATCTGGACGCCGTTCCTTTACGATGTTACCGGGAGACGGACATCGATGAAGTGCTGTTAGCAGAGCAAGAGGACGCTGACTCAGCGTTTGGAAGTAACCGAAGTGTCATGGGAACTTCCTGTGCTGGGAGCAGCCCACTAGGAGAGATGCCGAATGAAAGAACAGATGGACAGGAGGATGGGGAGGAGGAGGAGGAGGAGGAAGAGGAGGATGTTGCGAGCTGGGTCACTGTCAGGATGCAGGGTGATGTGAGGAGGCTGTTGGCTGACCAGCGAGATGAGGAAGAGGAGTTTTACAGCATGATGTTAAAGAGGTGGGTAGAGACACACAAATGTTTTCTTTTTTTAAATTGCCCTATTATGGGTTATGAAAGGTTCGTATACCTAACCCTAAACCTTTGGTTTTGGGAGTCCCCAACAACAGACTGACATGCATGCAAGGGCAAAAAAACACTTTCATTGGAATAAACATTTGTTTTTACCTTACTCGTTTAACGATTCCTTCAATGTTTCATTTTCCCAAACCCCTCCTTTTGCGTGGCGGTAATCTGTGCTGATTGGTTAATAATATAATAAAAAATAATTTGTATTTTCAATCATACCAATGCAAAAAGACTTAGCAATTGGGTGGCCATTATGCTAATATTTCACGTTGACTTCAACATAAAACAGCTTTGGATTCATTTTAAAATCTAATTTCAATGATTTAGAGACTATAACTTTTATACGGTGCAACTTTGCAGGACGTTTTGTTTCACTTAGAGCTTTGTTACACACTGCATAAAAAGGTTATTTAAAAAAATCCATAATTGGGACACTTTAAGGATCTGTTCAATGATTCATAATTTCAGAAATAACAAGTCTTATATTTTCTAGGCCTCAAGATCGCTTTGGTAACAACCACCCAGCTCTAAAATCTCCCATCCTGGTCCATGGTCCTCGCAGAAGGTCCGGAGACAGCTTGGACACGTTCAGCCGGCATTTCGAGAACATCATGGAGTCACACCGTGCCAAGGGCACCTCCTACAGCAGTCTGGACAGTCTCGACCCCCTGACCTCTAGCACTCAAACTGTCCTGACCTTTGACCTCCCCACACTGACTCCACAGGTGCAGGGTCAGATCTACCAGAGCGCCCGGCAAATCGTGGAGCTCAGCTTCGCACCACTGGCACATGTAGAGATGCCCAGCCTGTCAGAGTCGGCGTTGACGATAACGGGGGATACGGATGCCACTCGGGCTCCATCCAGCGAACGTCTCAGCAGCGGCTCTGACGACCGCAACGGACAGAGCTGGCAGAGCAACCCACCGCTTTCACTGCCCAGGTTTGTGTCATTTTTATAATTAAAGCGAGCAGTTATATGTTTTGGGTAAAAATTAGTAGTGTTCTGTGGTTTGCAGAAGATCATCTGTGTAGTATGGCATGCCACTCTGAAGGCTTCTCTAAATACTTGCGGTCTTGGCCACAAGTGCAAGACTCTCCCATCACTTAAAAGCCCCAAAGTACAGTGCACACTAAATCCACACCATTTCAAATAACACTCCAGAGCAGTATTCAAGGCAAAGTGCATCATGTTTTGGAAATACAATGTAAGACTTTTGCAAAAAATTCATAAAACTTTCCCAGTTTAGGTTAAATATTTATAATAATTAATAATTATATAATTAAATAATTAATTCAATATTACATATAATTTGGTAGTAAAACATAGCGTGTTTACAAAGATAGGTGTGTTTTATTTTGTACACCATTTGCAATCATTTAATTAAAAGGACCGCAATTATTAAATTATCGTCTGCTGAACAGACATTTAGAAGTTTATTTTAAAATGCAAAGTATTAAAAATCAAAGCAAAGCACCGTAAATGCTCGCAGTTCCATTAGATGGTGAAAAGTTGTAGTCTTTGTGTCCACTTAGCCATTTAGAGGAAATGCGTCAAGTAAGTAGTCAAGACCGCATGTTTGGCTATTTGGACAAGCCCCGAGTATACCAGGCATGTTTTTGCAATGGCTTGGTTTTTCCAGCAGAGGGAGTATTCCAGCAACTGTTTCTTTTACTGCATTTTTCTTTATTGTGCCTTGAGTATTGGTGAATTTTATGAAAACTGCCCAAAAATGTTCTGGTTCTATTTTACATAATGTTTTTATTTTTTTGAGGTTACCTGATATATTACCCCTAACAAGTGTTTAAGGTAACTTGGTAATATATATAAAACTATTTTTAATGTTTTATGCACTTTATGCATTAAGTTTATTTATTGTATAATATATGCACATTCCATTTACATCTCGGTTTGACAGGCTAGGGATGAATTGCTTGAGGTAGCTTATAAGCAATGCTTCCTTTTATTTATTCAAGTGTAGCTAATTTACTGCGTAATGATTCTGAATGACCTATTAGTCTGTTGGTTTAACCTTTTCCATCTGCTGTGCCTGCGACGTGACTGCAGGCTGAGTTTAGACAGGTGTGTGTGTGTGTGTGTGTGTGTGTGTGTGTGAAGGACAGGTGAAAGGCAAAGCACACTGCTGGCAGAGAACAGAAGTTACTGCCGCATGGATCACCTTCAGACAGAGGAAGATTTTTAGCTTCACAAATCCTCATTTATAGGATAAACATTGTAATATATCACACGTCTGTATTCTGGTTTGGTCTTATAATAAAAGGTTAGCACCTGTTGTAAATATATTTTGCAACGTAACAGTACCTCCCTGTAGTAGCTGAAGTGAACCACTAGGTGGAGGCAGTTATTCATAAACGCGTTTGCAATTGCCCTTATTGATCAAAACACACACTTTTATTCGGTAAATGTTGCATAGAAAATGCCCATCCTGCATATGGATGCAGTTGATTTGTCCACGTTGTTTAATAACGAGTGCTCATTTTTTTACGCCAGTTAAAACTGCGCGTTATTCGTTGAGCGTGAGAGGAACAGTAGCAGCATTGTGGAGGAGCTTAGCCAAACATTAAGCCCAGTGGCACAGAAAAACCCGACCTCATCTCTGCCGCCTTTGTTTTGACTGCGTTTCCCGTAAGACATAAGAGGAAACGGTGTAAGGTCAATCGTCAAGTTGACCGTATGCGAATGTACCATTCAAAATCTCTCATGTTCACCAGTGCTGCATTTATATTTGATCAAAAATTGCGGTCTTCAGTGTCACGTGATCCTTCAGAAATGTTAATATGCTGATTTGTTACTCAAGAAACATTTCTGATTATTATCAGTAGTGAAAACGGTTAACATTATTGTGGAAGCGGTGATGCATTTTGTTTATCAAGTCACTGCGAAATTTGAACTGCAATGAAAACCACTATAAATGCAACATGAAATGCCTTTAAATGATTGTATTTGTGTGGCCGTCACGCTGATAAATAACTAAACTGCGTGGACGGAGAAAGATAAAGCGCTCGTTTGAGGAGTGAATGTATTTGCTCGCCGTGCACGTGATTTAAATGATCGTTAAAAAGAAAATCATGATTAAAAGTGCGTGTAAACTCGCTTTGGAGGGAGAAATGGAGAGACGTTACATGCCACGCTGAACCGAGAAGGTCATTAGAGCGCCGACCGCATTCACAAAGAGAGGGAAAGCTCATCGGGAAAGAAAATATCTGGCAAGTTTGTGAGCTCAACAGCCCGAGGATGGATTGAAGTTTCAGGATCTTTGGATTAGAGATGTTTAATCCCCCAAAGAGACTGGACTGACGGAGATGTCGTCAAACAGTCGCTCAGGTGGACTCTGGAAAGCTGAGCGTTGATTCAAACATGGCTCAGGTTCAGAGAGACGCATCCCAGAGGCGTTTTGGCAGAGATGGATTGAGGAAAAAAGCCCACTCTGTGTTTTGCTGGCATTGCTCCGCGCTGAAGGAGAGGAGCCTGACCCGCTGCCACGCACCGTCCAGGTAGAAACGCTCAGGATGAAGATCTGTGTTGCTGTGTTAGTCTGCCGTTGTCCTGATGAATGGAATATAGCAGCATGAATCTGAAAAAAAAACTGTTGTCATTGCTCGCAATTTGGTACATTGTAGAAACAACGGGAAAACAACGACTTTTTGCGAATCGTAATTAAAGTTTTTAGTATTTTAGCAATGCATTTTTTTTTTCCTCTTTGGGCCTTACGAAACTATTTCTTCTAAATTGTTCGCATTCCAGAAATATGCAATATTATTTTATTGTAATTCAATTTTAGTTTAGTATTTTACTACTTGAGGAATAGGCTGAACTAAAATTGTAAATGCTAAATGTATATTGTATTTAATTTTAGTACATTTTTAGGTTTAGATTCATTTATTTATTTATATATATATATATATATATATATATATATATATATATATATATATATATATATATATATATATATATATATATTTTTTATGTAATGTTTATTTTTAAAGCAATAAAAACTATGGCGATGCTAATAACCTAGATATGGAGTTCTGCTCATTTGTTGTGCCTGTCCCTTTAAGAAGCGTTTCTGTGCTTCCAGACGTCTTTGTTTGAGTTTCACACATGGTTTGTTTTGGTGTGGATTTAGTGTGAGTCACTGATAAGACGGGGTGAGATGAGGACCGCTGTCCCTCGTACATTTATAGAAACCAGAGGAAATCGGATCGATAGTGCGCACTAAAAATTGATCGCAATTACAAAATAGAAAATAATTTCTGACTGTAAAGCTGTATGTGGCTCTTATTTGGCTCGGTAACCACGATTTGTGCCAAAATCCCACAGATACTACAGTTGGGCTGATATGTGTGATCGCTTTTATCAGTGGGGTCTGATAAACATTTCCCATACTTCAGTTGGATTTTTACTTATATAATTGAAAACTGTAATATGGAGGCCATATATTTAGTATGGTTTTTATGCTTTTAGTGGAAAGTGTTAAGGTAAATCTTTCTTTCTGTTTTCAACGAATACACTCAAACTTATCATGAAAAAACACATTATTGAGAACAATTTAGTTCGGGATTTGATTTGTTGTGTTGGAAACTTTTTGTGTCTGTCCAGAGAGAAATCTCCCCGCTTTGCCGCGGACCTGGAGCTGGACCAGGAGCTGAGCGAGCGCTTGGGTTTGGGGAGTAACGACACGCTCAGTAACGGAAACCGAGCCGATCTGGACGCCGCCAAGCGTCTGGCCAAGCGCCTCTTCAACCTCGACGGCTTCAGGAAGTGTGACGTCGCACGTCATTTGAGCAAAAAGTGAGTAAATCCTCATCCTGTCATCGTTAGTGTTAGTGTTAGTTTATATATGGTAGCGTTTGTTAGCGTTAGTTAATGCATTAAATAAAAATAAAAGCCATACGATTTCACACCATTTTTTTACCTCGGTTAATAAAAATGTTTTACATTAATGCAGTGTGAATTAATATAAATGTAAACGGATACAACTTAATCATATTTATATATATATATATATATATATATATATATATAATATATATATATATATAATGTATGTATGTGTGTGTGTATGTGTGTATATATATATGTGTGTGTGTGTGTGTGTGTATGTATGTGTGTATATATACATATGTGTGTATATATATATGTGATATATGTGTGTATGTATGTGTGTGTGTGTGTGTGTATGTATGTATATACACATATATATATATATATATATATATATATATATATATATATATATATATATATGTATGTATGTATATGTGTGTATATGTATGTATATGTGTGTATATATACATGTGTGTGTGTGTGTGTGTATATATATATGTGATATATGTGTGTGTGTGTGTATGTATGTATATATATATATATATATATATATATATATATATATATATATATATATATATATATATATATATATATATATATATATATATACACACCATACAGTGTCAACAAAAAAATATTTATTTTAAAATGTTCAGTTTTCATATATAATTTATAGTAGTTTGAATTGTTTGCCTTTTTTCTTTTGATATTTCAATCAGTTGACAAGATACATTTATAATTTTCATTTATAGGTTCTTCATACGAATTGTAATCTGGATGAAATTAATTTTAAGTTATTCATCTGTTGTTGTTTTTTTATAGTTTCGGGTTAATGCAAACAACACCGTTACATGCATCTCAGCAATGCATTATGTCTTTTATTCTTGTACAATCTCGCGTTTTATATTTTCAGTTTTTCCTTTTATTTCCGTGTTATGTTTATGTGCGAATGTAATGATGAATTTCCTTTTGTAATAGCGCGTGCTGTCGCTCACAATAAAATCAGGAAGATGCTAGAAAGTAAATGCTCTGACCTTGTGCTTTGTCCGTCTCGGTCAGTCCTGTGCCGTTGTTATATAAAGCAGGATTTCATGCAGCTTTTATTCTCTGGCTCTGCTTTTATTGCTCACAGCATCTGTACTTTAAGAGCTCTTCTCTCTCTGACAGGTGCATCATGGGAATGTTCATCCAGCGCTGTATCTCTGACAGGCCTTGGTCGCGTCTGTCACCTTCCTTCCGAGCCTCCCTTGTTTGTTCTTGCATTGTCATCCTCTTTGACTGTCTTTTCGTATCTGACTCCTTTTTAGCAATGACTTCAGTCGCCTGGTGGCAGAGGAATATCTGCGCTACTTCAATTTCACTGAAATGACTTTGGACCAAGCATTAAGGTCAGCGCATTAAATATGTCAATATTTTTATTTATTTATTTTTTTGTTTAACTACAAACAAAAATAATTGTTTTATTTTTATAAGAAAATACTGACTATATTATTCTGTATATTCTTGAAGTCTTTCTACTATAAAATGTGACATTTAATTCAATGTTACAATGTTTTTTTTTCCCGTTTTATTAAAGAAAGATATATATTTTATGGAGAGAATTTAAAATTAATGTCAATAAATAATAATTATTAACAGTTCAAGTAATAATAATACATTTCTTAAACAGTTTTTTGCTAGTTTGACATTCTGTATTATGTATAATACACATTTTTATATTACAAAAATATTCTACTCAAAATATAATGCTGTCATCATATGATTTTTACTTTTTATTAAATATTATTTTTAAAAAAGTTATGATTTTTTTTTTTTTTTTTTTAACCTGTAAATAAAAAAATGCTTTCTATTAAAAAAATAATAATAATAATAAAAAAATTGTAAATTAGATTTAAAATTTTTCACTTTCACTCAAGCATGTTTTTGGACAGATTCCTTTACTTTTAATTGACCAATATTTTCTGTTCAAAGTATCTGTACTTTTTACACCTCTGCTTTAAATATACACAAAATGCATAAATATCCTGTGTTTGTGTCGCTCTAGATTTATGTTTAATACAATATGTTTAGTAATATTTTACTATACATACAAGTACATCATTTTTATACAATGCAATCATAATATTAATTAGCGATGATTTACTACTACTAAAGTGCTAACTAATAAAATATAATTTGTCAGTTTAGCAATACTGGGCACCTAAATGAAAACCTAGCATTTTCCGTTTGTATTGAACTTGTATGAATTATGATATCGGCGTATGCTATTGTTCCCCGCGTGTTAATGTGGATGTGTTTTTCAGGGCGTTTCTGCTAGAGTTCGCTCTGACGGGCGAGACGCAGGAGAGAGAGCGGATCTTAGCACACTTCTCCCGTCGATATGTGCAGTGTAACTCATCTCTCACGCTCTCTGAAGGTACGGCTCGTATCCGTGTGTGTGTGTGTGTGTGTGTGTGTGTCACACAGGTGTTAATGCATGTATCTGTGTGTGGTTGTGTGTCTCAGATGGCGTCCACACGCTGACCTGTGCTCTCATGCTGCTCAACACAGACCTGCACGGCCACGTGAGTCACTTCATCACACAGACACTCAACAAAAACCACATATTTATCCAGTTTATCCTTTCTTTTTTTTTTTTTTTTTTTTTTTTTTTTTTTGCAAATGATATTGTCAGCATTACAATTTTAATGAAAAGGTGAATATAAATGACTCCTCAAGGCAGCAGAAGCAGTTACAAATTACTATTGAAAGTAATTTGATGTGCCTTTTTTTCATTTTAATTATTTATTTATTATATTTCTATTTATCTGTATTTTTTTTTTCATTTTTTCAGTCATTTTAGTACTTCAACTTACACTTAGTTGTGAAGGTAGTATTTCTAATGTGTTTGTTTGCCATGTAGTATTTCTTTTATTTTATTTTTTTATTATTCTTTTATTATTTTCTTTTATTTCTATTTGGCTGTATTTTTTTATTTTAATTTAAGTACTTTAATTTAAGCCATTCTTGTTTTAGTGAAGGCAATATTTATATTTAAAAAAAAAAATATATATATATATATATATATATATATATATATATATATATATATATATATATATATATATATATATATATATATATATATATATATATATATATATATATATATATATATATATATATATATATATATATATATATATATATATATATATATATATATATATAGAATAAAAAACATAAAAACTGTTTTAGTGCTTTAACTTAAACATATTTCAGTTGAGGAGGCAAAATTATTTTCTATTTCTTTTTATTTTCCATTTCTCTGTAGCTCGGTTTTATCTTACTTTTCGAATTTTTACTACTTTTTATTTTATTCTTGCTAAACTTATTTCAGTCGACTTTTTCAAGTTTTTACATGAAGTTTTTTATTTAAGCTTCATTTCAGTTGCCAACAACTGGCCAAACAGTCATTGCATTAGTTTTTTAGTTAAAAAGAAACCGCTGATTTTAGTACAGTTTACCATTAACACATTGATAAGCTGTAAATGCAATAATAAGCATGAAGTACTCGATGCATTATTCATTTTTTAATTAGATACTTTACCATATTTTACCGTGAGTGTAGTTTTAACATACATTTTATTCTGTACCCTTTGAGCACGAGAGCTTGTGTAATTGACGTTGCAGAACAATACATCGAAAGTCTGTTAAGCGCTAATCTAAAAACCTATTTGAAATACTCGAGGGATCCTGTAGCGAATTAGCCTTCCGGCTTGGCCTACAAATAGACGTCAACAGCTCTGTATGCTCAGAATTACCGTCGCAAACAATAACACTGACTCCTATAGAATAAACAACCCTTAATGTAAGTCCGTGGAGTGCAAGGGTTTATTTTTAACCCTTCGTCTCTGGAAAAGGCAGCGAGGAGGACGTCTGGAGGGATCTGCGGTCTGTCAATCACTGCTGATATCTGTCTGCTGGCAGGATATTTAACTCGGCTCCTGTGCTTTTGTTAAAGGGTTTAGGGCCGTCAGCGAACACATGACGCCTGTTATAGGCCAGACTCGCTGTCGCCATGGTAACGGGTTTATGGTCCTGATGAGAGCTGTGAGCGATTTCAGCTTTCCTCTGATGAAACTCCTCAGTCCACAATATCAGATGATGTATTCCAGAGCCTTTCTGCAGCTCCAGACATTCATATATTCATGTTCTCGCCGGCTTAAATGTAGGACATCTCATGCCGACTCTAACATCTCGTTTGAAAATGTGCAATAAGTTCAGAACTTTTTGAGCACCTTTTAATGCGTCATAAGCCAAATCTGGTGACGAAATGTCCTGGAAATATTTTATAGCGAGAATCTTAGGGGAAAATGGAAGGGGTTTTGGTTTCCATAAGTATCTGGCTTCGTTTTACATCCAAGTTTGTCCACATTATGGTATCGTTAGGTATAGACAGACAGATAGATAGACACGCGTCTAGTGAAAGTGTATTGAAATATTCAAAAGTAATTAAACTACGAAAATATATTTTATGCATTTTTATTTGAAGTCGTTTTGGTTTTTCAAAATTGTATACATTTTATTACATTGAAAATTGATGTAATTATATATTTTCTAATTATTATTTTATATTTAGTTGTAATATTTAAAAATACTAATATTGTTTTTGCAAAAAAAAAAAAGTTTTATTTTATTTAAAAATATAATTAATAATGTTTAAGCATTTAATATTGTGTGTGTGTTTAATAATATATAATTTATTATTATTATTATTATTATTGATGTTGTTGTTGTTGCTTTATAAAATTAAGAACATATTTCACACTACAGTGGGAAATACTGAAAAAAAAATTATTAATTGTATTTTAAATGCCTTTACATGCAATGGCAATGTCATAATCATAATATATATATATATATATATATATATATATATATATATATATATATATATATATATATATATATATATATATATTTATTATTATTTATGCTGCGTGTGATTGTCGCTCAGAATGCTGTTGTGTTATTGCACAGATGAACGAGGACTAACGACCGCTGTGTGTTTTGTCTTGTCCGCTGGCAGAACGTTGGAAAGAGAATGTCCTGCACTCAGTTCATTGGGAATCTGGAAGGACTAAACTGCGGTGATGATTTTCCTAAAGAGCTCCTTAAGGTACCGCGTGTTTCATAAATGCTCCTTACTAAAGCTGCAAAGCGAAACGGTGTTTTTTGCGTTACTGCTGTATTGTAAATTGTCCTTTGAGAAGATCTGCATGTCAGCAAACCATCTTTAGTTGATGGTTCGAGATGATCAGCAGGTGTGTTGTTCGTACCTGTGTGTGTGTGTGTGTGTGTGTGTGTGTGTGTGGTCATGTGACCGCTGTGCTATTATAGCGTTCTGCTCTGCTGTGTGTGAGTTAAAGCAGGAGAGATCCGTGTCCCGGTGGGAAGCGATGACTCTTTAGTAGGTCATTTATTGGTTTATATTATTAGATTAGTGCTGTAATGTCATTGGTAGGAATCGGGGGATGTTTTGCTTCCATTCATTAACCCTGCAGGCACATTCTGAACTAATCAGATGAGTTCTTGAGTTAATACTAATGAGCAAAACGAGTTTTAGATTGGTTTCAGGGCTGAGAGCGGCTGTGTCTGGTGTTATCTGCCAGATGTTTTCAAGCTGCTGCAGGACTTTAACAATAGTCATGGTTTTTGTAAATAGAAAAATAAAAAACAGGAGTAGGAATTTTATTTTATTAAACAAAAATTTTTATTCCATTAATGGGATACTGGGAAGAGGATTTTTAATGTGCTTAAGTGTCATGAAAATAAGCTCATATTGCAAAAATTAAAACGGTGATGAAGTTAGATATTATATGTTTATATATATAATATATATATATGTATGTGTATATATATATATATATATATATATATATATATATATATATATATATATATATATATATATATATATATATATATATGTATGTATGTATATGTATATATATGTATGTGTGTATATATATATATATATATATATATATATATATATATATATATATGTATGTGTATATATATGTATATTTATATGTGTATATATATATGTGTGTATGTGTGTACATATATATAATGTATGTCTGTATATATATGTGTATATATTTGTGTGTGTGTGTGTGTGTATATATATATATATATATATATATATATATATATATATATATATATATGTATATATATATATATATGTGTATATATATATATATATGTATATATATATATATGTATATATATGTATGTGTATATATATGTATATATGTATATATATATTTATGTGTATATATATGTATATATGTATATATATATTTATGTGTATATATATGTATATATGTATATATATATTTATGTGTATATATATGTATATATGTATATATATATTTATGTGTATATATATGTATATATGTATATATATATTTATGTGTGTATATATGTATATATATTTATATGTGTATATATATGTATGTATGTCTGTATGTATATGTATTTTATTTTTAGTATTACAGTGGTAAAATTGTTGATTTAAAAAAAAAAAAAACTTTATTAAAATAATGTATTTTTGATTGGATAGTTATATATTTACATATAATTAAAATATTATAAATATTATTTATATCTTTATATATTATATATTTATTATAATATGTAATTTTCGCTCGATTGCATGACTCAATTAGAACATTTTTACCTCACATTGTAATGTAGCCGTAATAATTTATAGAGTAAATACCACATATAGAACATAATAAATGTGCTTGTTTCATGCTTATTGTCATGCAAATGTTTCCCTGTATATGCATCTGGTTTTAATACTTGTGGATTTATTTTTGCGTAGGAAGTGGAAGGTCAGGTTGAAAGCATTGCATTGCGGGGTGCCTTTCGCACACTTTGCGCGTTCCACGCAGAAATTGTTCTGCACATTATATAGTCCAGTCCTAGACAGATCATTCTGATAGTGTGCTATTCCGAACATGGGTTTTTGTCGGTTCAGTCTGGTTCGCGCTGACCCGTCCTTCAATAGCGGCCTCCTTGCAAAGCCGCGTGGCATTGTGACTGGGAAAGAGCAGAGAAAATCCTGTTTTCCGTGGCACGAATCCTTTGAAATCTCCGTGCTCTGTTAAAGCCGCAGCAGTGAGCTTTATCTGGAGCCGCTTGTGTTTCAGTCCTTCATCTTGTTGATGAAAACACCGACTCTCGGCGGGACAGAAACCGTCTGAAGAGAGATAGACGGAGCGAGGGAGAGCCAATGGAGATGGCTCCGTGTTCTTGCCGTTCATGCCAAGTGTTTTAAATCAGTCTCTATAGCTTTTATGACGACCTCTCTTTCTTTTCTTTCCCTCCGGCGGTCCTTTTCTCTGTCCCTCGCAACATCAGTTCTCACACTCCTGCCTCCTACTCGTTCTGCTTCTCTCATTTAAACTCAACAGCTGAGCAGGGCAGCTTACATAAGCACATTTCACTCGCACATTGTCATATAAAGCAAAGCTGTTGTCGTGGGGTGCTAATTATTGGACGAACGGGGTTATTGTTTAATGTGAAATGGATTGTTTTGGCTCTGAAATCTGATTGGATGAGCCGCCTTCAAAGACGATTTACACACAGCAGTGAGACAGAGCTGGAGAATTATATATGGATGTTGCTTGAAGCTACTGAAACGGTAAATAGCCTTTGTGTTTAATCATGGGCTGGTTGATTGATTGGTTGACTGATTGATTCATTGATTTAGGAAGCCACAGTAAGCAAAAATTAAAGTATTTAAAAAAATAAATAAATAAATAATTGCTATCATGCAACAAAAAAATTAATAAATTAATTTAAAATGTAAATAAATATAAATAATATATATAAATAAATATATATATTAATATTAATTTATATAAAACTTAATTATTCATTATCTCACTCTTGCATAAATAACATTCTCTCACTCTACAAATATAAACACACACACACACACACATTGTGTTTCCATGTTTTATGGGGACTCTCCATAGGTCTAATGTCTTTTATACTGTACAGACTATTATTTTACACCTAAACCTACCCCTTACTGGATGCTACTGACATTTTTACATTTTCAAATGTATTCCTGTATGTTTTATAAGCTTGTTTCCTCATGGGAACCTAAAAATGTCCCCACAAGGTCAAAATGTACTGGTGTTCCTATGCTTATGGGGACATTTGGTCCCCATAACGTGATAAATACCAAGTGCGCTCACACACACTCACACACACACACACACACACACACTCACAATCTCACACACACACACACACACACACTCTCACACACACGCTCACACACACACTCACACTCACACGCATATATATATATATATACCTATACATTTTGGTTTTATGTTTTAGGACAACTATTTGATTAATGTGTTTGATCCACTTCAAATGGTGACAACTGTGTGTGTGTGTATATATATATATATATATATATATATATATATATATATATATATATATATATATATATATATATATATATATATATATATATATATATAATATTATATACATTTTATTTATTTTTTATTTATTTTAGATTCTTTTTATATATGTTTATTCATAAAATAACTTTAAAATTACTTTAAAACACAAAATTATTTATCAAACGACATAAATAGTATAATGTACTATTACTTTTATTTATTTAATTATTTATCATTATTATTATCATTTAATTATAATTTTCAATGTTGTAATGTTTATTTATTTATACTGTAATATGACACCAGTATCCAAAGGCTAAAGCGAGCCGCGTATAGCGCACATGCATTTAGACAGACAGAATTATTTCATGTGTTTACATCGAGTCACATCTGTGATGAGGAGAGAAAAAAAAAGAGGTCAAATGCAAAGATGGTGTGCCTGTGGCCCGCAGGAGGCATTTCTTCAGAGCAGCGGTGAAAGACGGTGGGCTTGTGCCTGTCTCTCACACGTGGGTTGCTTGTGGGCTTTTGCACACGCTGGTGAGGAGTGCTTGAAGTGCGTCGTCGTCATGGCGACGGTGGGGCGGGGCCCAGGCTCCGGCACTGATAGGGCGGTCACGGGCGACCCATTTTACTGAAGAGATAACGACAGACGAGGGGGGGAACAATTAGCTCTCTCCTGTTAAGCAAACTCCCTCAACTCAGACCGAACGGCTCGTCGCTTTCTCCAGACGAGACGTCCGTTCAGTCCCCGCACGGTCTGCTATTCTGGAGCGACTGATATATCATCCAGGCAGTCAGCAATAATCATCTTTTGTGTGTGTGTGTGTGTGTGTGTGTGTGTGTGTGTGTGTGTGTGTGTGTGTGTGTGTGTGTGTTTTTATTTGTTAAAAAGCAGTAAAGATGTGAGCAAAGATGTGCAAAGAAATGCTCATTTAAGTTAAGGGAAACAAACTAGATTCATATCATTTTTCTTTTTTTCATCATATATTTTTCATTTTTCATATCATTTTTCATTTGTCACTTTTGAATCAATTAATGCTAAAATTGCAGCCTTTGATGCGAAGTATTTTCGTAATTTTCCGAATATTAAAACTAGAAAAATGCAAATCACTTCTGCCCAAGATATATTTCCGAATATGTTACAGTATGATGAATAATAAATGAGCCATATTTAAATGCATCTGCGGTTCGAGTGTAAGTGTAGCAGTATATGGGCCAAATGTATCCTTTATATATCGTATAGAAATGCAACCTTATTCTAAAACGACTTTCCTTTTGAAGTTACCGAGCATATCTCGTATAGAGTCTTAAACATGCACGTATTTATTAAAGGCATTTTATTTTATTAATACTATGTATTTTATATGCTATTGCATAAATGTTATGATGCATACAATTTTTTTTCCTATTTGCATATTTAATGTGCTCGGTTAAGGATATGTATTTGTTATTTTTATGATTTAATCCATTGCCAATTCACTAGAAATATGCGATGTTAAAAGATTTTAGTTTATTAAACCATACACATTAGTAGTAAATGTGCACCGCGAAATATATCTAAATTTAATAAATTTTAAAAAAGAAAAACTAAAGCTGGTATCGTAATGTGAATTAATAAAATAAAATTATTATTATTATATGCAATTTCATTTTTTTTCTTTTATTTATGGGCTGAATATTGTTTAATGAGCTTCATCTCAATGCTTTTTTTTAATAGACTGAATTTTTATAGACTATTCGCCAGTCACACTTGTAGTTTTATGATGTTCTTTGTGTTCATCTCTCTCCCATAATCATTCCATAATTCCATGTTCTTCCCTCTCGCCGTCCCACCTCTGAGCACAAGTGCTGAATGTTAATCAGCATTCAAAGCGAAGCAAGCAGTGAGTCTCTGTGTGTGTGTGTGTGTGTGTGTGTGTGTGTGTGTTTGAGGGAGCTGGATCGCTGTGATTGGCTGCCTGAAACCTGAAAGAGAGAGAGAGCGAGAGAGCTTGCATCCTCCTCCGAGTCTCTCTGAGATTTAGAGACTTTCCATCTGCGGAGCCTGAAAGATAAAACAGAGCAGCAAAGACGACACTAGAGGAAGTGGGCATTTTCAGAGGCTACAAGGACACGTACATGCGACTCGTTTCGGATGAGACCGCATCCGCACGCACTTCCCAAAAAAATCCGCCAGACCTATCATGGATCCCAGATGGATTGACGGATGAGCGGATGCAAAGGGCAGTGATGCACGTCTTCTGAATGCGCTCGGTCCTTGCGAGAACGAAAGCCAGCTGAAGCTCAGAAGCAACAGGCTCCCGTTCGCCTTCGTCTCGGATTGTTTCTCGTAATTTTTCCGTTTGCGTTGCGTGTTGAATTGGTCCGGTGGTTCGGGCCGGTGCAGGTGTGGGGATTCCTGCATGCCGCGCTGACCGCCTGGGTTTGTGCCTTTTGTGAGGGCGTTGTGTGTGTGTGTGTGTGTGTGTTTTATGTTTTCTCCCGGTTTCCGTTCGCCTCATTCCATCTGTCGGATCCCGGCTGTTCTTTCACACTTCTGAAAGCTTTACTTGCCATCTGTGGCATCACTGTGTGTGTGTGTGTGTGTGTGTGTGGCCGGCCGCTCGCTGGTTGCAATGTTTAGCTTGTAGAAGTTGGTGTTTGTAATCGACTGTTACATGTGTTCAGAGTCGGCAAGGGAAATATCAAACATTTCAGGACCGCTGTTCTTTTTATTTTGCTCTGAACTACTTGAATCCCCAGTTTTTCGAAACTCACAGACGTGACGCGTAATGAATTGTGATATTGTCCCGCAGATGGTTGCGAACACCCTGTTGCGTTGCTGAACATGTTTCGTATCGCTTTCACGTTTAAGATTAGAAATTAAGACGACCGTCTCAAGCCAAATATAGGTTTAAGTCATTGCGAAGACCGCAAATCTGTGCTGGACTTGATTTAAAAATACAAAAAAAAAAAAATTTGGATTGTCATTTTTGAACTGGATTTTCTTGCTTCTTTTGTATTTGGAATTACCTCGTCTGTTTTTTCGTGCGTTTTTTGGTATTGAAGATTCACATTTATGCATTTGGCAGATTTTGAACCCAAAGTGACTCACTAGAGTCAGTGCTCGCTTCGTCTGGGAGTCTGACCCATGACCCACAGGAAGGCTTAGTTGAAGATTTGACGCAAAGCTTTGGAGTGAACTCCTGAAGGTTCAAAGCCCGCCTGGAGTTGATTATCTCCCGTAGTGCACCGCAGCCCCGAACATGATCGGAGTGAACAGTCTGCACTCGGCCGGGCGCTTGCGCTCCCGCTCGCTCTGCTCTGTTCGATACGGGCGAGATTTCCGCATGATGGACCCATTCCGTTACCCCCGAACGCCCAGATCCCGGTCGCTCAAGCCTCTGGTGTTTCCGGACCTTCTGGGAAAAGCTCAAGATGGACAGAACCACCCACAGGCCCGCAAGAGGAAGAGGGTAACCTTGTCTCGTGTCACCTACCTGTTCTGGTCATCTGTACCTGTCCGCTGCCCAAAAAAAGGCCAAAACGTTGCATAGATGGAGCATGCAACCAATTTTGGTCAGATACAGTTCTTTTTAGGGACCGAATACTCTTAAAGCGCCAATTATGCCATTTTTAATAGCGCCATTTCATCATAGCTCAACGATATCCAGTACGATTAAAAAAAAGCCATTTCTCACAAAACAGGGAATCGAATCTATACAGCATAAACGAGTCATTAATTCGAATCCTATTTCCGTGATGGCTAGACGTCACAGACTAACACGTTTGCATAATTCTACATGCAAATGATCTACATTGGCCGGCCGCGAATATCAGTCAAAACAGACCGGCCGATCTGACCAATCACGGTTGAGCAGGCTTACGGAAAGGAGGGGTTTAGAGAGACCGAATCTTAGAACGGCTTTAAACGAATCGTTTGAGACACGCTGGAAAATGAGTGATATTACACACATATTTGAGAAAACAAGCGTTTTTTCACCTTGCATGCATTTAAACCTCTTGTAGGAGACTTCCAAAACAATATCAGGAGCCCTAAAAATAGCATAATTGGGGCACTTTATTGGTATTACAGGGTTTGTTCACCCGAAAATGAGTCTTGTACTTACTTTCAAAGCATCCTTGGTGTTTGTGACTTTCTTTTACAAATCCAAGCAGGGTTATATTAAAATAATAGTTATATTGTCCAGGCACTTCTAAGCTCCGTCACATACAGTAGGCAGGTGGTCTAAAAAACAGCCTGAAACATGTTAAATAAAGCGCGTGCGTGTCACACATGATGCTTCGAAGGCAAGTAAAAAGCTTATTGTCATTTTCGGGTGAACTAACCTTTTAATGCATCCGTAATGCAACCTCTAACACCCATATAAGTTTTAAAATGCGTAAAGAAACTGGTCACTGGATCCCATGACACTGCTGCAGAATCTCCCCCTTCTGGAAAGCTTATTTTTAAGAGTGCGTCAAACTGTAGTGTACTTTTAGGAGCGCGGCAGCTTATAGATTGCCTCAAAGCTAATAGACATGAACCAAAAGAAAAAGCAACTTCCTATCTCTAGCTGAATTGGTTTTGTTTGAAATGAGCATTGGTGGGGAGATGCTGTTTGTTTTGCCCTGAGGGACAGAGAGGGTAAATTTGCTCTCTGTTGCTGCTGAATTTCTAGTACACACTGAGATTATTAGCCGTTCGTGCTGAGCTTTCTTTTTTTTCTAGATGAAAGGACGTGTGGAGGGAATAATATGCTTATTAAAGTCCTTCTCTCATGCATATTCAGTTTGGCATATAAATTAGGCCTTCTTTTGCTTTTATATACATCTTATGATGACCTCTAAGCCGAATCGTACAGCTGCGCCTTATAGAATGGTAAAAAACACATTTATTGAATTTACGTTTTTATTGATTTTCCTCTTTGAGGTTTGGTTGAGAGGAATTATCTGTGTGGATAATTCATTTGCAAAGACAGGATTCCTCTGTGACGCAGGTGTTTGATGACTGACGTCCGCGCAGACTCGTCATTTACACCCATGATGTGTCAATTAAGTGCTAATGATCAGTAGGAGACTAACGGCCATCTGTGATTAGTTTAGAGTTATTTTTGTATGAATATTTTATAAAACATTTTTTCAATCATGCCCTTATTTATTTACGCTTTTTAATAATGTCTTATATTATATTTATGCGTTATAGCTATCGATTTTTTTTAACGGTTTAGCTTCTCTACATTACGCACTGCCGTTTAGAAACGAGTATGAAAACCAAACGAGCCGAAAGCCTCTTAATTTCTGGTTGGAAAAGGTTGGGATTATTGGCTGTGGTATTGATGCTTCGCTGCTTGTTAGATATTGATGTCCAGAATGGCGTTTATTTGTGTAGTCAGCGTGGCTATAACTGAATCGGATGTTTATTTCGAGGTGTGTCATCTGTCACAGTCTGATTATGATGCTAGTTACAGCAGAATATATATATGATGCAACTCATACACCAGTCTGTGAAACCAAACACAGTCATTTACAGCTCAGGTGTGACTTACTGACTGTACGCTCTCTCCCTCTCTCTCTCTCTCCGCAGGCCCTGTACAACTCTATTAAAAATGAAAAGCTGCAGTGGACAATGTAAGTGTGTTTGCTTCCTGTTTTCACATTTAATGACTGTAAGGTTTTACAGTAGATGCGACGTGCTACTACCGAACTACCCACATAGAAACGGCAGTCAACTCGTTTTATCATGCTGACCGCCCTTAAAGAACACGTCGCCATGGTAACCACGGTTTTTCCTCCAGAATAGCTACTGCAGTTACTGTCGCTGTTGTAAAATCCCAAACTACGTGTCTCTGATCATTTGAGAGAGCGTTTGCTCGAGCTGTTTTGCATTTGCGTTTTGGCACGCCAAAAATATTACATTTGAGGTTCGTGCATTTGAAGTTGCATATAAACCGTTTTAATCTGAAGCAACCGGTACATTTTGACAGGGGATGCGTGTTTGTCAACCTTGAATATGTTAATTACATATTAATATTAATCAGTATTACATATAATTAAAATTGAATGAGGTTAGAAACAAATTGAATATATCATTGATAGATATACGAACCTTATTATGCATTTGAACACTTTTGGTTTATTTGTAATATGATTATTCTATTTATATGACTGACTTGACACTGACTTTATTCATTTGTTTGTTAAAAATGTGCAATCCAAAAATCTTACCGTATATTCATATTCATACAACAGATGTTATAATGATATTATAATATAATTGTGATACTGGTATATTTTTTTTAATAATATTTAGACTATTTTTGTTTTCATTTTAGTCATCATTAAGTTTTAGGCTCAGCTAAATGAGACATGTTGATTATTATCATTTTATTATTATTATTCGTTTGGTTATTTTTTTTTACATGCAATATTTAAATCTTAATCTTTTTTGAGACCCACATATTTTTGTGTGTTCGTCCAAGTCTCTGTGCTTTCGTAGGACAAAATTGCTTGTTGCAGTCACTTGGAAATTGATTTTGTTGTTTAATAGTGATGCTTTATAACCGTGAAAATATTGCCATAGTAAACTGTCACAGTGATGAAAGATACGAGTGATGTCATGGGCGGAAATGCCATAAATAGCGAAAGGAAAAGGTTTTAGTGTTCGAGGCGTTGGATCCGTGTGTTGTTTGCTGGAAACAATAGTGTGTGAGTGCCGCCTATTCTCTCTATATTCACACACACACACACACACACCAATTAAAGACCCTGGCTTTCTGTGCGCCGTTGCTATGGTTACGGCTCCATGGATACCGCTGCATAGTTACGGCTCGGCTGCGTTTCATCGATATGTATTCTCCCCCTCTCTCTTTCGCAGAGCCCTAACCTCGTTCTCATGTTCAACACTCATCCGCGCCCACACACACACACACACACACACACCACAGCGCTCTTTAAAAGGGTCCCGCTCGCATCCTGAGCAAAGGTGAACCCACAGACTCCTACTGCAGCTCCCAAAATAGCCTCATCTGTCCCTCCCTGAGCTCTTGAACAAGAGCACAGCTGAGAAACACCGGCCCGTCCGTATCGAGCCGCTCAAACTTAGATCTGAGATCTTCCACATGTGCTCTTATGCTTCCGTTCCAGTATTAGGATGTGAATTCTGCTGATTTTAATGAGCCACTGAGGTAGCGTTGTCTAGCCAGCTGACGTATGTAGAAGTTTTTGAAAATGATGGGAATGACTTGCATGTATTTGATAGAATGAGGTTATTAACAGATGCATCGGAGGGCTTCTTTGTCTACCCAAAAACGCTTTTGATTGTATATCTACCAGCTATTTCATTCTCAGTTTGTCAATCATGAGTTTGAGCAGTAAAATACTTAAAAAATATCAATTTAATGCACATTCGAACATAGTAAAAAGTCATTTTGATCGCATAAACATAAAATCATACCAAATCCAAACTTCTGAACGGTCATGCATATCTTCTGCTCACCAATTTGAAACAGTAAATTTTTTTTTAAATAATGAACATTTAAAAGCGCTCTTTTCTGTTTGAATGGAATTTTAACTCAAATTTATTTCTGCGATATAAAGCTGTCTTCAGTGTTACATGTCATCTGGATAATAATCAGAAACCATTTCTGTTTATTATCAATGTTTTCTTCAAGATACTTTGACGCATAGAAATTTAAAAGAACAGCATTTATTTAGAATATATTTTTTTTGTTACATTTAAAATGTTTTCACTGTCACTTTTGATTATTTAAATGCATCCTTTGTGATTGAAATGCAAACTATTGAATATCAGTGCTCATAATTCCCAGTTATTATTGTTTTATAGTTGAGTTTCGTTTAGCTTCAATTTCAACTTCAATTAAAAATATTAGAAAAGCCTTCCACGTATAAAACATTAAATGGTGTGTGTGTGTGTGTGTGTGTGTGTGAAAATGTTGGCAGAGCAAGTAAAAATCTGTCTTCCTGGCCTGAATAAACCCTGCTGTTCGTCAGCCAGGAGTCTTAATGAACCGCTATTACCCGCACAACAATCTCATGCACTGCATTCATCACAATGTCACATAATGATCAATAATCAAGTCGTACCACGTCTGAGAGAGAGAGAGAGAGAAGAGAGGCTGGGATAGAGAGACCATTCTAGAGGAAAGGAAAGAGCTGTATTGATGAAGGAATTGAGCAGTTTAAAGGAAAAAACGGGGAACAGAACACAGTAGACACATGCAGCTCTCTTACTGTAAGAATACAACGCTGGAAAACAGAGACGTGTGTGCGTGTGAGCGTGTGAGCGTGTGAGCGTGTGTGAGCGTGTGTGCGTGTGAGCGTGTGTGCGTGTGAGCGTGTGTGCGTGTGAGCGTGTGTGTGTGCGTGTGTGTGAGCGTGTGTGTGTGAGCGTGTGTGTGTGCGTGTGTGTGTGTGTGTGTGAGCGTGTGCGTGTGTGTGTGAGCGTGTGTGTGTGTGTGTGTGTGTGTGTGTGGCGTGTGAGCGTGTGGCGTGTGTGTGCGTGTGTGTGTGTGCGTGTGTGTGGTGTGTGTGTGTGAGCGTGTGTGTGAGCGTGTGTGTGAGCGTGTGTGTGTGCGTGTGTGTGTGTGTGTGTGAGCGTGTGTGTGTGTGTGTGTGTGCGCGTGTGTGTGAGCGTGTGTGTGTGTGAGCGTGTGTGAGCGTGTGTGTGTGCGTGTGTGTGTGTGTGTGTGAGCGTGTGTGTGTGTGTGTGTGTGTGTGTGTGTGTGTGTGAGCGTGTGTGTGTGTGTGTGTGTGTGAGTGTAAGCATACATATGATCCATCCATACGTGAGAATCATTCTGTGCTCTGTTTTCCCAGCATGCCGCTCTCTGCCCTTTCCTGATTACATGTTTCACCCCGCTGTCTCCTAGAGCCGAACGGTCCTGTATCATGTTTCGTCATTAGTTTTTCATTATTTTTCATTTTTTGACATCGAGAAGGCTACAGCGGAGATCTTTTACGTTCGCGGACGCTTTAATCCAAATGAGGGCAACGGAGGCAGTCGATAGAAGAGCGAGTCTTGGTTAGCCTGACACAGCATGCTTTGGGGGTTTTATGATACGTAAAAAGAGCACAAAAACTAATAGGCTTTAATGTCAGAGGGTTTTGTTTTTAAAATTAAAAATAAAACGAGTCAAAGGAAAAAGAACGGAGACGAAGTTCTCTTCTTCGTTTTTATAATGAATAAAAATAAAAAAAAGTTGATGGAATAGAAAAAGAATAAAGAATGCTAGTGTTAAGACTATTTAAATCTCTTTACAGCAGATATGGACAATAATAAAAGACTTTTATTAAAATATTTTTTATATTTATTTATTAAATACTTTTAGAACAGTTTTGTAAAGACTTTGGGACACTTCAAATGTTAAAATATAATTGTTTAAGATTAGTGTTACAATTAGAAATGTTAGAGGTTTAAAATAGTACAGTATTACAGTATTGTTTGTATACTGTACTCTACTCTACTCTACTGTAGTATTGCGTCCTTGATCTTTATGTTTTTAGCTGTGTCTGCTCTACAGTTCAACCGTATGGAGCCTGAAAGTTCTTTTACAATGAATTTTCTCTCAGTGATCCAGCATTTCATCAAATATTGTGAAATAGTATCACAATTCGGTTGAAATATTTTAATGCATTGTTAAATGTAATTCATTTCTGTGAAGCGCAGCTGAATTTTCAGCATCATTACTCCAGTCTTCAGTGTCACGCAAGAAATGAAAGTATTAATTTATTTTAAATTAAACAAAAAACCTTGCTGACAACACACTATCAAAAGGAAGTGTACATTTAAATAAAGATATTAAAATAAATAGCTACTAATCCCCCTTGTACTGTTTTATACTGTACTGAAGTAAATAAATATGATTCTTGGTTCCGGTTATTTCCTCTGTGAATTGAACATTTTGACTTTAATTAGCTGCAAATGGATATTTGGTTGAAATAATCAAATCAATGAATAATTAAAAGCATACATTATCCAGATCTGACGTGTTTATTGATCATCCAGCGCTGTTCTGTGATTCATGTCATCAGTCTCTCTGTGTTTCCTCCGCGAGCGTCTCTCGAGCTCCATCACTCCTATAATGACTCCAGCTAAATTTATTCTTAAGGTTTTTTCTCCATCAGTTCTTAGACCTCTCTCTCTCTCTCTCTCTGTCTCTCTCTCTCTCTCTCTCTCTCTCTCTCTCTCTCTCTCT